>NC_079167.1:69072816-69085316 GCF_947568905.1 Ostrea edulis
TAAAACTGTGACAGCTTTGTTCCTGAATACTTGTATTGATATTAAAGGTGGTGTTTACTTCCTTATCATATTACAAGTAGATTGAATCACAGGGGGCATGAAGTCATAAAGGCCTGTGATACACGCGACATGGATCGTGATTATTATATAGTTTTCATTTTATGAGTGCAAGTGGTTTTGATCATATGTTGAATCATTGTCATTTTTAAGTATATTGTTGCTGAAACAATAAATACTTCATTCCAAGTTCATTTCTTTTTTATGTCTCTCAATCAGTTGACCTATGTGGGGATATTTCATTTCTTTTTTATGTCTCTCAGTCAGTTGACCTATGTGGGGATATTTCATTTCTTTTTTATGTCTCTCAATCAGTTGACCTATGTGGGGATATTTCATTTCTTTTTTATGTCTCTCAGTCAGTTGACCTATGTGGGGATATTTCATTTCTTTTTTATGTCTCTCAGTCAGTTGACCTATGTGGGGATATTTCATTTCTTTTTTATGTCTCTCAGTCAGTTGACCTATGTGGGGATATTTCATTTCTTTTTTATGTCTCTCAGTCAGTTGACCTATGTGGGGATATTTCATTTCTTTTTTATGTCTCTCAGTCAGTTGACCTATGTGGGGATATTTGTTCGGTGCTGTTAGTTGTCCTGTGGGCATTGGGTGTTAACATTTTCAGCTTCTTTTCTGGAACAGCTGAAACAATTTCGGTATACAACATCTACATGAGTGAAGGGGAACAAAAATTTATGAATTTCATGGATTCTGTCTCCCTAAGGTCTGAGGGGTGTGGCCAAAACCATCACAATATATGTATTCTTAAAAATTTATTTTACTCCTGGACATCAAACATTTAAACTATCGCATAATTATAAAAAGCAATGAACTCTTTACCAAAACTGTAAAATTCAATACCCCTGGGTTCAAGGTCCATGCCTCAGGGTGAAGCTAATTTGATCATATATTGAAAATGCATTACATGTATACAATGTGTCTTAAAAAATCTTCTTTACTTCTGGACTCTAAGCAGTCAAACTGTTGGCATGGTTATTATAAGCAATGAACCCTCTACCAAAATTATGAAATTCATGACCCAAGGGTTCAGGTAACAGGATGGGGCTGGATCGGTCATAAACGTTGTGTATTGAAAAATGCAGTAGAAATTCATTACTGCTGGACATCAAGCAGACAAACTGTTGGATTATAAGGAGCAATGTGAAATTTATGACTGTTCATTTCCCAGCATGGAGCTTAGTTGATGATATGTTGAAAATGCAACGTTCAAGCAGGCAAACTGTAGGATTACCTTAATGAGCTTTTATAGTAAATCTGATTTCGTTATGGAGTGATAGAATTTATTCTATAAAGAAATAATTCTTAAATTATCAATTGTGTACAATAGTTATACCGATATATCTATCATCAAGTACAAAGTTCAAATAATGGGAGAATTTACATGTATATAAAAAGCACAAAGGTAACAATGATTTCTAAAGAATGAAAAAAGGTGCATGCATGTTCGGGTGACCATTAAGGCCCATGGGCCTCTTTGTTTATTCTTGCGTTCATCTGTAAGTCTAGGTATTTGATCAGATTAACTGCAGAAATTTTCATTCCACAATATACCGATTTACTTGGATGGTGATTACTTAAGAAGGGGAGGTACACATGTACACGTATGTACCTCTGTTGTTTTCCCTAGATATAAAACTTGTGGTTTTATCACCACCTGATTCAGAGGGAACCTAGCATTATCTATCACTGCCTTTAAAGGGGCATGGACACGATTTGAGCTGAAAATTTTAAAATTTTATTATTCTATTTTTATTGTTTACAATGCTTATAAACTAAAGTATTTCTAATGGTCATCCAAAATTTGAATGTCGGTTGTTGAGTTACAAGCGAGATACAGCACTTGCAATTCTTTATTATGTAAACAAGACTCATGCCATGTTTTTGTTTACATATAGATGGAATGATAGAAAATAGCATGTTTAAAACAAAATGAGATGTACTAAAAACTATTTAATTGGAATCAGAATCAACTTGTGAATTGAAAAACTGCTTTAAGGTATCCAATCCACAAACCCCCCATTTTTTCCCCCAATAATTAATTGTTATGTAATACAAAACTTGGTATCAAATTAAAGATAACATACACAGTGATTCACCAGAAGAATTTTCAAAATTGACAAGACATGTAAGAAATATCTGTTATAAATTTAGATTAACATTAATCCCTATGAGAAAAACACATTTCTGACATATAAAGTCAATTAGAATATAATTTCCAAAGAAAGCGCTTGGTGAAAAGATTCCTATTACCATGGTCTTTCAAAACATGCGAAGAAAAGTAAAGGTCACCATACAAATTATGAAAATATTTAATTTTTTCTACAAGGGGATATAACTCTGACAAAAAAATCCAATTCACTACTGATAGATGTGGCATCATCTACTCTCTGCCATCTTTATCTCGCTAAAAATCAGGCATATTGTTTTCACAAAAGATTTAGTGCTACAGATGTTAATTGACTTTTTGTGAAAATAAATGCTTTCATGGATGGGATACCTTAAATGAAACTTTTACTTGTATATTTAACCTATGTAAACAAAAACATGGCACGAGCCTTGTTTACATTACAAAGAATTGTGAGCTCTATATCTCTCATGTACCTTGACAACTGATATTCAAATTTTTGTTAACCATTAGAAATACCTTGGTTAAGCATTCTAAACATTAAAGATGGAAAATTAAAATTTGAAAATTTTCGGCTCAAATCGTGTCCATGTACCTTTAACATTTCTCAAACTTTGTAATTACACACACATTGCAGATCTTGGTTAAATTATAGAATTCAGAATAGTCAGTGTGCTGTAACTTCTGATGAAAATTGCTCTTCATTCTACTATCTTTTGAAAATAAGATGTTGGATCCACTCGCATGCTCACTGCACTAGTATATGAGCGGATCTAACATATAATTTTAATTAGTCCCCTACCGACGAAGTCGAAGGGGACTTTAGGTTTGCGCTCCGTCCGTCAGTCCAGTTTTCTGGACTTTTTTCTCTGTTCATGCAGATATTTATTTTATATTTGGTATGTTGCTTTGCCATAACAAGTTACAGATCAAGTTTGAATATGGTCCTGGTCCGTTGATTTTTGTTCCCCACCGCAACGCGGAAGGGGACTTAAAAATACCGGTGTCCGTGCGTCCGTCCGTCTGTCCCACTTCACTTTGTGAACGCAACTCCTCAGAAACCGCTCAACAGATTTTGTAGGATTGTTAGTCACAATGTGTAGTTGATCATATTTCGCTGCCATTTTGATTCGACAATTTTGACAGGAGTTATGGGACTTTGTTGAATTTGTACATGCTACACTATAGGAACACTTTGTGGATGCATCTCCTCTGAAACCGCTGTTCATATTTTGTGGGATTGTTAGTCACCATGTGTAGTTGATCATATTTTGCCGGAATTTTGATTCGACAATTTTGACAGGAGTTATGGGACTTTGTTGAATTTGAACATGCTACACTAAAGGAACACTTTGTGGACGCAACTCCTCCGAAACCGCTCAATGGATTTTGTTCATATTTTGTTGGATTGTTAGTCATCATGTGTAGTTGATCATATTTGCTACCATTTTGATTCGACAAATTTTATAGGACTTTGTTGAATTTGTACATGCTACACTATAGGAACACTTTGTGGACGCAGCTCCTCTGAAACCACTCAATGGATTTTGTTCATATTTTGTGGGATTGTTAGTCATCATGTGTAGTTGATCATATTGTGCTACCATTTTGATTCGACAAATTTTATAGGACTTTGTTGAATTTGTACATGCTACACTATAGGAACACTTTGTGGACGCAACTCCTCCAAAACCGCTCACCAGATTTCATTCAAATTTTGTAGAATTATTAGTCACTATATGTAGTTGATCATATTGCGCCGTCATTTTGATTCGACAATTTTTATAGGAGTTATGAAACTTTGTTGAATTTGTATATGCTACACTATAGAAACACTTTGTGGACGCAACTCCTCCGAAACCGCTCACCAGATTTCATTCAAATTTTGTAGGATTGTTAGTCACCATATGTAGTTGATCATATTGTGCCGCTATTTTCATTCGACAAATTTTACAGGAGTTATGGGACTTTTTTTGCGGCGGTGGGGGACATGGCTACGTGTAGAAATCTTGTTCACTTAGTTATGGCCCTTGGACTTAGAAAAATAGTATGAATTATCAGTTTTCTGGACTTTTTTTTGGTTGTGCTTGTAGATATTTATATGATATTTGGTACGTTGCTTTGCCATAACAAGTTACAGATCAATTTCGAATTTCGTCTTGGTCCATTGATTTTTAGCTCACCTGAGCTAAAAGCTCAAGTGAGCCATTCTGATCACCCTTATTCCGGCTTCCGTCCGTCTGTAAACTTTTAACATTTTTTACTTCTCAAAAACCGCTGGGCCAATTTCAACCAATGTTGGCACAAAACATCCTTAGGTAAAGGGAATTCTAAATTGTTAAAATAAAGGGCCAGGCCTCCTTCCAAGGGGAGATAATCAAGAAAAGGTAAAAATAGAGTAGGGTCATTAAAAAATCTTCTTCTCAAGAACCACTGGGCCAGAAAAGATGAAATTTATAGATAAGATTTATTAGGTAGTGCAGATTCTAAATTGTTAAAATCATGGCCCCCGGGGGTTGGATGGGGATCAAAGTTTTACATACAAATATATAGGGACAATCTTTAAAAATCTTCTTCTCAAGAACCACTGAGCCAGAAAAGCTGAGATTTATATGAAAGCTTCCTGATATAGTGCAGATTCTAAATTGTTAAAATCATGAACCATGGCCTCCAGGGGTAGGTTTGGGGCCATAATAGAGACTACGGTTTTACATGCAAATATATATGGAAAGTCTTCTGATATGGACCAAGGTGACTCAGGTGAGCGATGTGGCCCATGGGCCTCTTGTTCATTAAGTTGTGGCCCTTGGACTTAGAAAAATAGCATGAATTATCAGTTTTTCGAACTTTTTTTGGTTGTACTTGTAGATATTCATTTGATATTTGGGACATTGCTTTGCCATAACAAGTTACAGATCAAGTTTGAATTTCGTTTCGGTTTGTTGATTTTTCATTAATTTATGACCCTTGGACTTAGAAAAATAGCATGAATTATCTGTTTTCCAGACTTTTTAGCTCACCAGAGCTGAAAGCTCAAGTGAGCTTTTCTGAGCACCTGTTGTCCGTCTGTAAAATTTTTACATTTTCGACTTCTTCTCCAGAACCCCATGGCCAATTATAACCAAACTTGACCAAAAGCATCCTTTGGTGAAGGGGTTTCAAGTTTGTTCAAATGAAGGGCCATGCCCCCTTCAAAGGGGAGATAATCACAAAAATGCAAAAATAGGGTCAGCTCATTTAGAAATCTTCTCAAGAAGCACTGAGCCAGAAGAGCTGAAATTTACATGAAAGCTTCCTGACATAATGCAGATTCAAGTTTGTTCAAATCATGGTCCCCGGGGGTTGGAATGGGGTCATAATATAGGGGATCAAAGTTTTACATACAAATATATAGGAAAAATCTTTTAAAATCTTCTTCTCAAAAACTACTTGGCCAGGATATTGGAAATTTACATGATAGCTTCCTGACATAGTGTAGATTCAAGTTTGTTAAAATCGTGATCACTGGGAGTAAGATGAGGCGACAATAGGAGATCAAAGTTTTACATACAAATATATAGGGAAAATCTTCTTCTCAACCACTGAGCCAGAAAAGCTGAGATTTACATGAAAGCTTCTTGATATAGTGCAGATTCAAGTTTGTTAAACTCATGACTCCTAGGGTTAGGATGGGACGACAATAGGGGATCAAAGTTTTACATAACTAATAATTAATAGGAAAAAATCTTTAAAAATTTTCTCCTTAAGAACCATTGGGCTAAAGAAGTTTACATTTACACAAAAGCTACTTGACATAGTGCAGAGACGTTTGTGAAAATCATGGTCCCCGGGGGTAAGATGGGTCCACAGTAGGAGATCAAAATTTGGGGAAAATCATTAAAAATCTTCTGAAATATCACTGGCCAGAAAAGTTTACCTTTACATAAAAGCTTCCTGACATTGTGCAGATTCAGTTTTTTGAAAACCATGGCTCCCGGGAGTAGGTTGGGGCCACAATAGGGGATCAAAGTTTTATATGCGAATACATATAGATCTATAGGAAAAATCTTTAAATATGAGCCAAGGTGACTCAGGTGAGCAATGTGGCCCATGCGTCTCTTGTTTTTGCTGTGCTTGCAGATATTCATTTGATATTTGGTACATTGCTTTAAAGATCAAGTTTGAATTTCGTCTCGGTCCGTTGATTTTTCATTAAGTTATGGCCCCTGGACTTGGGGAAAAATAGCATGAATTGTTAGTTTACATCCAAGTTTCTTATCTCTGTAGATAAGAGTACTACACTCATTAAAACTTCCAACATAGTAATACGACAATATAGCTAAATTATTCATGATTATCTACATGTCACAGTTTATTGACTTAGTTAAAGACCTAAACCTAATCATAAATTTGTCTTTTTTCCTGGTGTAGTCTTTACTCGAATAGCAGTTGATTTCCAACCATGCCTATCCCGGTTCCCCAATTTTACCTTTTACCATAACCTACATAATGAACTTTGAATATTGATATGGTACAGTGATTTTTGTAACCGGTAGGGGACTATGTATTGCCTATTCTCTTTAGAGAAGTCGAGAGGCTATGCCTACTCGACTTCCCTAAAGAGAATATGTATTGCCATGCACTCTCAGAACAGGTCTGAATAGGTCCTCAGTACCCCTTGCTTGTCGTTAGTGGCGACTAAATGGGGCGGTCCTTTGGATTAGACCGCAAAAACCGACGTCTCGTGTCACAGCAGGTGTGGCACGATAAATATCTCCCCCTGTTCAAAGGCCGAAAGCGCCGAGCATAGGCCTAAATATAGATGGTTTTCCATCGAAGCGATTAAGCAAGAGTTATTTCCCTTTGGCCGCCATATTGTAGGTTAACATGCCCGGATTCCTCCATTATTCAACCAAAATCAGCCTTGTTATTCTGGTCAGTGAGGTGGAGATAAACTGTTTTTCTTATTAATATACATTTGTTAATGCATCTTTTACTTCATAATTGCAATATTGCAAATATTTCCCCCCATATAGTTCTGCCTTACATGTTTGAAATTGGTTGCCCAAAGAGGAAAATCCACCAGTTTGACCTACAAGATGGCGGCCAAGGGGAATAACTCGGGGTCAAAATACGTCATATGAAAACCATCTATAGCAGCCCTTCATCAGCAATGACGTCTACATATAAGTGAAAAATTATCGAGCGGGACGTTATTAAAACAAAATACAACCAACCAACCCTTAAAAATTGTAATAGATTTTTTTAACACTATTTGTTATCACAGGGTTTTGACACAATCTGAGCAAACTATATACTATATATACCAGTCTGCTCAGATTGTGTCAAAACCCTGTGTTGTGTTTTGATATTGCTAAAACAAAAGCCCATACTGATATATTCATTACAAAATTTTCCTATGAGATCACCATCATTTTTGCATTATTCACAATTTTTTACTTCAAAATTCAATGGAAAAGCATTACCCCAAAATTAAGATCTTCAAAAACGTCTCATCACTGGTGTATTTCATTTAATTAATAATCGAATTACATTGTTGTTTAATCATATAATAGGAAATCCCACATAAACACAGCAAAAGCCTACTTAGTTTAAATAATATTTATTAGTAAATAATTCTATAATAATGTTTACAATGTCAATATCTTACAAGTAAGAGGTGAATGAAAATTATAAGTATAATAAGTCGTGTACTAATTATTACAATAATACAGGAATGTTGAGTATTATAAGTATAATAAGTCGTTTACTTATTATTACAATAATACAGGAATGTTGAGTATTATAAGTAAAATAAGTCGTTTACTTATTATTA
The DNA here is from genome assembly GCF_947568905.1 of Ostrea edulis. Taxonomy (NCBI): domain Eukaryota; kingdom Metazoa; phylum Mollusca; class Bivalvia; order Ostreida; family Ostreidae; genus Ostrea; species Ostrea edulis. The sequence goes on from NC_079167.1 coordinate 69,080,835, forward strand.
CAATAATACAGGAATGTTGAGTATTATAAGAAAAATAACACGTTTATGTGTCGATACAGATCAAATAAATATAAACTGTAGACAAAGTTGAAATAACAAATTGTAGAGTTATGCCATATAAACAATAAGTAGCATCGTCGCAAACCACGGTTTTGAGTCCACTCACGCTCCCTCATGATGGAGAGAATCGAATAGAAGCACCCGTGGGTAACCGACGATGAATAAGTAGTAAACACAGGATTTCTACTTATTACACCCGTGGTGCACATGAGTATATTTTAAATACAATATGACAGTATTACATGTAGATATAGTAGAACAGCTTTTAGAGGTAGGCTCAGAACCTTTTACTTTCAACAAGAAATTTCTGGGCTAAATAAAAAATGTTCTCACTTTCAGATAAATTTTCATTACTGTATAACAATAATTCTACATTAAGTGGATATGGCAGTGTCAGATTTGTATTGGTCCCAACTCTTGAGTACATATTACAGCGTAAAAGAAAATGATCAATACTTTCTACTTCTCCACAAATGCAAAGGGGTGAATTGCATAATTTTCTTTGAAACATGTGAAGATTAAGAGCACTGCATTCTATATACTCCCAATTTTGCATGAAGAGTTTGTCCGATTCTGGTTCCTAATTAAAAAGAATTTGGAATATTAATGCCACTTGTATTAAGCTATTTCTTAAAGCGAGATAGAGAGGGATTTTAAAATTGGACATTTCGAGGAAGTGCATTCCATTTCCTTATTGTAGTTGGAAAAATGAATTAAAGTATAGCTTGGTTCTAGAGTTGATTTCTTGCAGTGAATTAGTTGCTCTTGTGTTGTAGCCTTGATTTCTCAGAGACTGTATAATGTTGTTTAGATAATTGGGAGTCATGTTATGGTATATCTTGTGGAGTTGAATAAGTCGATGATTTTCTCTGCGCTTTGACAATGGATCCCATCCCGTTTCCTTATATAGAAGATGCCTGGATGCTAGTCTATTACCTCCCGTAACTATTCTGGCTGCTTCTAACTTTATGTTTTCCTGGCTGCTTCTGTGTGTTTTGAATTTTATTAACTAAATATTCTGGTATATTGTCCCATATAACGTCAGCATATTCTAGGACGGATCTTACAAATGAAAAAAATATTTTTTGTAGAGTTTTCCTGTCCAAGATAAATTTGACCCTTCGCAATATACTCAGGCGTGAATATGCTTTTTTCACTATTTCGTCTATATGGACTTGCCAAGATAAATTACTGCTGAAAATGACCCCTAAATGTTTATGAGATTCGACTTCGTTTAGATAAACATCGTTAAATATCAATGAAGAATGGAAAGGTTTTTCGACCTTATTAGATATAGTTAGACATTCTGTTTTAGTGGGATTAAAAGATACAAGCTACTGTTTTGACCATTTGTTGATTTTTTCGAGATCTTCATTAAGCAGAGATGCTGAAGTGTCTGCATTATCGACAACAATATAGTGATGTATCATCAGCAAACAGTTTGACCACACATGCAATATCTATGACCAAGTCATTTATATAAATAAGAAAAAGTAGAGGACCAAGTATACTCCCTTGGGGCACCCCAGACCTAATGTATCCTATGTCTGATTTACTACCATTAATAACGACGTACTGTTTCCTATCATATAAGTAACTTCTAAACCAAGCGAGGTTACTAAAGACCGAGAGGAGTGGAAGAAACTAGTCCTTGCCCTATGTGCCCACGGGCGCAACAAGGACTAGGTAGGTAGGTAGGTAAACCAAGCGAGTAATTCACCACGAATTCCAATTTTTTCAAGCTTACAATGTATAATAACCCTTTATGCAATACTTTGTCAAAGACTTTACTTATATCGAAAAATATAACTCTAACTTCTTTTCCCTGATCGAGTGCCTTATAAAAGTCACTAGTAATAAATACGTAATTGATCGACTGTAGAGTCGTTAGACCTAAAGCCAGATTGATGTGTCATAAGAATAGCATTGGTATGAATAAAATTCTATAAATATTTTTAAAGACACACTTTTCCATGCATTTACCAATAATGCCTATTAGAGATATTGGCCTGTAATTACTGACGATGCTACTATTGCCTTTTTTAAATACATGGATAACATTTGCTATTTTCCATTGGTCTGGGACTTTAGACCTATGAAGCAATGAATTGTAAAACTTATTTAAAGGTAAAGCAATAGTTGATGATGCTTGTTTAAGTAGGATTGGTGCAATCCGTCCCAGTGGCCTTGTTTGTATCGAGTGGTTCCAAGACATCTTTAACGTCTTGAGTAGAAACTACTATGCTTGAAAGAGTGTTTATGTCACTAGGATTGTCATCGTAGGGTAACTCAATATTTTCGTCGTTTACTACTGATTGGGAACAAAAATAAATATTAAATAAATCTGATTTTCCTTTAGTGTCACTTATCGGCGGTCTGTGCTCTCCTAATGTTTCTCCATAAAAACAATCCCTGCCTGGACAAATATATTTTCAACTTTTTTCACAAATAACTTTGATCTTGGCCACCAACCATGGTTCAAACAAGACTGTTCGGCCGTAGACAAGAGAGCTCTACCACCGTGGCTCTTAAAGAATTCAGTTAATACAATGCATGAAAGATTATACAGTTTATAATTTTTAACCTGGAAGGGTAACTCTTTAGTTAATTATATTTATGAATTAAGAAATATTACTCATAGATAATAACTTTTTACATGAAAACAAGTTAAAGAATTTTATGATATTTGGTCATGATATAATGAAACTCATCCCCAACCTCATTTTCAAATAAAGTACAAATTCTCTGGTTTCTGGACACACTACTCCATCTGCCTGTCTCAATAGGTAACCTGTGATTACTTGTTCGAAATTTTGCTAATGTAAGAATAACATATATTGGTACATTGACTTCTAGACAACTTCTCAACGTAAAAATACTATTAGTAAATAAATCATAAAGTACACCTTTTCCTGATGGATTACATTCAGAAACCCATTTCTGTTGAAATTGATCATTCAGAGTTTGTTTGATAACACTAATCAGCTATTTTTCATTTTCTGCATATTGTAAAATCCCGATATAATTTAAACCACATTCTTGTAAAATTTTCTGTATACCTGTAGATCTATATATAACCCATTTGGATTACATGATAGCGTTTCCACGATGTTCTACTAAAAGTTTCAAAGTTTTGTCCGAATTTTTCTTTAGCAGTAGAGTACAATTTTTCTTCTTAAAAATCCTAAAACGAGTGCTGCACAAGTCGTCGCAACTTTGGTTCCCATTGCCGTGCCTAACTTTTGTTTATAAACCATTTCATTAAAATGCATAAAATCGTTCTCTAGAATTAATTTTAGACTTTTTAAAATATTTTTTAAAATCTGTCATGCAAAAGGAAATCTAAGAATCCTTTCTTCTATGGCGACTTATCTTAGAATGTTAAGTAGAGGTTGGTCACATCAAATGAAACTAAAATTGATTCTGTGTTGACTTTCTCGGGAATGTGTTCAGAAAATCTAGTGTCTCTTATGTACCTTTGAACTTTGCTAACATAAGGGTTTATGATGATGCATCTAGTAGATATCTAATTATGCGAGTTTCACATGTTGGTTCCGCAACTATGGATCTGGTTCTGATTTTAAGGAAGTCATCTTTTTTAATACATTAGATACCAAAAATACATATTCAATAAACATTTGCTTCCTTCACTTTTAAAATGTCCAATTAAGGCATAGCGTATATTCTTCACCTGTATCAGATGGGGGGAAAACCAACCAACAAAAAAAATTAATAAAAAGGTAAATAAACAAAAAACAACAACAAAGGAATTATAAAAAAAAACAAAAAACAAGAGGCCCATGGGCCAAATCGCTCACTTGAGTCACCTTGGCCCATATCTGAAGACTTTCCATATATATTTGCATGTAAAACCTTAATCCCTATTGTGGCCCCAACTTACCCCTGGAGGCCATGATTTTTATAAACTTGAATTTGCACTATATCAGAAAGCTTTCATGTAAATGTCAACTTCTTTGACCCAATGGTTCTTGAGAAGAAGATTTTTAAAGATTTTCCCTATATATTTGTATGTAAAACTTTCATCCCCTATTGTGATCCCAACCTAACCCCCGGAGGCCATACTTTGAACAAACTTGAATCTGCACTATGTCTTTACCCAAGGATGCTTTTGGCCAAGTTTGGTTGAAATTGGCTTAGTGGTTCTGGAGAAGAAGTCAAAAATGTAAAACGTTTACAGACGACGGACAACAGGCGATCCGAAAAGCTCACTTGAGCTTTCAGCTCAGTTGAGCTAAAAACCCAAAAATTTAAAAACGAAAAAACAAAACGTGAAATGTCTTGATCTAAATAGACCTCGTCATGAAAATCAACTTAGCAAATTCTTGAAAAAAATTATCCAGAACTGAATGCCCTGCCGACGTATCACTCCCCATAAACTCCCAGTCCTTTGGTCATGTGTGC
>NC_079167.1:69390316-69490316 GCF_947568905.1 Ostrea edulis
CTGTGGGTGGAGGGGAACAAAAATTGTGAAATTCATGGTCCCTGCCCCCCTGGGGCCTGAGGGGTGGGGAAAAACCCATCAAAATGAGTGTAATTTTAAAAAATCTTCTTCTTTACTCCTGGACATCAAGAAGCCAAACTGTGGGCATAATTATAATGAGCGTTGAGTCCTCTACCAAAATTGTGAAATTCATGGCCCCTGGGGCAGGGGTTCTGGTGTGTTAGGGTGGGGCTCTATTGGTCATATAGTGAAAATGTAGAAATTCTTTGAAAATCTTCTTCTCTGTCTCTGGGTATTAAGTAGACAAACTAATAGCATGGTAATGATGAGCAAGGATGCCTCTTTAAAAATTGTGAAATTCATGGCCCCTGGATCAGGGGTTCTGGTGTGTTAGGGTGGGGCTCTATTGGTCATATAGTGAAAATGTAGAAATTCTTTGAAAATCTTCTTCTCTGTCTCTGGGTATTAAGTAGACAAACTAATAGCATGGTAATGATGAGCAAGGATGCCTCTTTAAAAATTGTGAAATTCATGGCCCCTGGGGCAGGGGTTCTGGTATTAGGGTGGGGCCCTATTGATCATATAGTGAAAATGCATTTTATTTCTTTGAAAATCTTCTCCTCTGTTGCTGGGTATTAAGTAGACAAACTAATAGTATGATAATGATGATCAAGGATGCTTCTTTCAAAACTGAAATTTATGGCCCCTGGGTCAGGGGTTCTGGTGCACCCTTTGCTTGACAGACATGAAATTATTATGTATATTGGTTTGATCTAAGGAGTAAATAACCCTTTTCTTTATGATGTCTCAGACCTAGGTTTTTTAAAAAGGATTATTGATTGAACATAAAAATGACACATGTACTTCATGACCACATAGCTATTCCAGGGTTTGACACTAAGGCACGTCCGACCGACCGAGTCTACTAAATGATGGGTCCGGTCGGGTAAAATGTTGATTTACTAGTCCGACTGGTCGTGTTGAAAAAATAAACAAGAAACTTTAAAACAATAAGATTGTAAAGAGTTTGTGAGCAATTTTGAACTGCGTGATGACATAATCTTTATTTCTATTTCTAATACATAAGTCGCGATCGGAAGTGATGTTTTACGACATCTGCTCGATGGGTGTAAAGTTATGTTTCGGATAAATAGATATAAATTGAATTCATTTTTTAAAAACACGTTTATTTGAATTAAATATAAGAAAGTGTTTATCAAATTAATAAATTACGTCGTAAAGAGCCATTTTTCGGTGTTGACATATGTACGGGAATGTCTCTATATTCAAATACGACGTCTCGTCCTCAAGGAAAGATGTCCCAAGAAAGAAAAGGAAAAGGTTGGGAAGAAACATAGCAGGGCTTATGAAATAGAAATTTAAAAAAAAACCGGTTGAGATCATTTTATTCTAAATGGACTAAAGAATTCCCATGCCGAGTAGAATTTAACGAAACAGAAAATGTGTTTGAAAATTAAAGCATATCAAAATGATTGACGAGACTGATGTTTTTGAGACAATCAAATAAGGATTAGTTCAAACTTAACGTTTGTCATTAGAAGTAAGTAATTAAATATGGAGAAACTATCATTTTTTTCTGTACAGTTGGTCAGGGCTAGTGGATGTAAGGTCAGGTCTAGTAAAATTCATTTGAAGTAGCCCGACTGGTCTAGTGCTAAAAAAAGTAAATGTCAAACCCTGTATTCAATGTTTCTTCCATCTAAAAGTAAAATTCTTATATTTAAACACAAACCTAATTCAAACATTGGAAGGTTGTTACATGATACTCAGGTGACCTAAAAGGCCCCTGGGCCTCTTGTTCCTGTTAGCTCCGTAGGGAGCATAGGGCCACAACCACACCTCTCCAACGTACTCTGTTTTAGGCTGCATTCTTCAGCTAGGCTTAAGTAAAACCTGCCTATCTGCTTCTATGGTTCTTCTCCAGGTTTGCCAAGGTCTCCCAACTTTCCTCTTCCCCTGTGGGTTCTATTCAAGAGCCTGTCTTGTGATATTGGCAGGTGGTTTACACAGTGTATGGCCGATCCATCCCCATTTCAATGCTTGAAGCTAAGTTTTTATGTCACCAGTCCAGCCGGACTGATGGGGTATAATTTAAACCAGTCCGCAGAAAAAATTACCAGTCCAACAGAGTTTTCCAGAAATAATAAAATATATTTTGTTGATATCATTAAAATGAAATTTAACTCATTATGCCTCAAACAATATTGTAACACTTAAATGTGGGATTTATATTTACGAATCAGATTCGTCCGAATGATCAAACAGATCGAAGCATGCCAAATGTGTATGAAATTTCATTTCCAAAATGATGCTTTAGAAAATTAACCAGTCCCATCGGAGTGACTAAAACAAATGTCAGTCAGTCCGCCAGACTTTTAGCCAGTCACAGACTGACAGACATATGTTAATTTCGAGCCCTGCATTTTCTCTTCCTTATATCTATATTGATGGGATTCTGATTGGTTCTCTCCCATAGACTGTAGTTTGATATGGTATCAGGCCATCTGATGTTGAGGATACGGCGGAGACATTTATTAATTGATTAAAGACTGGCTTTTGTTATTAATAGTTGTTGTTACCTTCCAGGTCTCAGAGCCATAAAGAAGAACAGTACTGCTTTTATATTTGTGTTGAAAATTCTGATCTTGTTGTTGATGGAAAGTGCTTCGGAGTTCCATATTTGAGGGTATTCAATGCGTGTCTTGCCTGGCTGATTCTGCTTTTTACATCGTCATCCACACCCCCATCCTTGCTGACGACACTACCAACATGAATCTGTCAGTTTCTTTGATGTTCTCCATTTAACTACATGTAGATTGATAATCCCTGTTTGTTGTTAATTCTCATCACTTATGTCTTCTTGGTGTTTATTTTAAAGCCAGTCTTTTGAGCTTCCGATGCTAATCGTGTCAATTTCTCCTGTGTGTGTTGTTGTTTGTGGGAGAGCAGGTCAATGTAATCTGCAACATCCAGGTCCTCGAGCTGTTTGGTGGTCCACTGGATTCCGGTCCTGCTGCCCTTTGTTGTGTCCTGCATGATCCAGACTATCACAATCAGGAATATGGTTGGTGACAGAATGCAGCCTTGCATGTACAGCTTTAAAATTTGCTCACAACTTCTCCCTCAATAAGCGTAAGAGTAAAGTAGGTCAAACACTTTTCCGGACTTTTTTCATTACGGATTCAGATATAGCCCTGAAATTTAGTCACAAGGTCCCTCTCGGAGGAATACAAGTCCAGTTTGCCTTTCAGATAAATTTGTGTGTCCATGTGTCAGATCAATGTAATATTTTTCGGACTTTTTCCCTTGACGTATGCATGTACAGAGTTGAAATTTTGTTACAATTTCTTTCTCGAAAAGCACGAAAAGAAAGTTTGCATCTAAGCTGGATTGGTACACCGTGACCTACTTTAGGGTTGTAAGTAGGTCAAACGGTTGTCCGGACTTGTTTTCGTTACAGATATTGCCCTGAAAGTTAGTCACAAGCTTCCTCTCTGAGGAATACAAGCTGGGTTTGCATTTTAGCTAGATTTGTGCACCACGACCTATTTTAGGGCTAAAAGTAGGTCAAAAAGTTTTTCAGATTTTTTTCGCTATGGATACAGGTATTGCCCTAAAATTTTGTCAAACCCCCTAGCTCTCAGAGAAATACATAATCAGTTCACATGTTAGATAGATTGGTGCGCCGTGACCTACTTTAAAGCTTTTCTATTCAGACAAAACAGAGTACATACATAATGTGCTTATAGGTTGAATTTCCCTTTCCGACGGGCGTATGTTGTACCGTTTGCGGTACTCTTGTTAACCTATACTGTAAATACGGAATCATTAAATTGATACATAACAACCAACATAAATGCATATGGATGCTAGCCGTTCGTTAAAACGTAACCAGTTATAGCCACGAGGAGACTACATTTAGAACCGTTGTGTGTGTATATTTGTGTTTTAATTCTTCTATTTTTATGTTTTTGTTGGCATTTTAGGTTTTATTTTAAGCGAGATTCTCTTATTTTAAGTCTAATCAAGCAAAATACTCGACTTGAACAACCTTCTTATTTTTCCTTGCGACCTCTTCGCATATTGCTCGCATTTTAATATTAATGAAATGATGTATATACATTTATGAGCCAGGGCCGCCAACCGTTCTTCATTCATCGTTAATCCCCCCTAAGCCAGAAAAAGAGCGCCCGGCTTCACTGGAGGTCACTGGTAAGGTGCAGTCTTTGTACAGGAGTGCTTTGATGTCCGGGAAGATACTAGTATCGCCATCTGTAATTCTAAACGCTGCCAGCAAACTGGCGGGTCTGTCTCCTTCTTTCTTATTTGCACAAGTCCTCCTCCACTTTAACAGCACCGACTTAAGGTCATCAGGAGGTCTTTCCCCCCAAATCGTAAGGTAATTTGCTAATCGACTAACGTCAGCATCGCCCAGTCTAGTCATTTGATCGGGGACCAGTGATAATACTGAATAGCCGGTGTCATTATCTTTCTGAAATGCTCGATATAGATAATCAACAAAGGGGGTAGCAATATTGGCCTTGAAATGATAAGGATCAGGGATATCACCAGCATTGCCTCTGTTTGTTTGTCTCGTACACAATCGTGGGACCTTTACATCGATCTCCCAACTCATCAGCCATCTTTTCGCTTTCCATAAACCAACTTTCAAATTCAGCATCGATGTTTGTATGCATATCTTTTACTGTCGCAATTATTTTACACTGTTCAGCTAAAGTAAAAGCTTGCATCTAAGTCATGTATTTGAAGCTTGACTGCGACTGGCTTTATTGTTTGGAGGACAGCCATAACGAACACAAAAGTCACAAGAAAAGAGAAAGGTGTCAATATAGACAAAATGCCTTGGTCAGTGACTTTCGTCCGAGTATTCCTTGACCAATTGTCCTGTATGTTTTTGTTTAGACCAGGATTATTATTAGGAAAATAAATTGCAAACACTGTGTAATGCCAATATACATGCTCTTGAATATGTCAAAGCAAGTAAATGTCTCTCAACCCACCTCGTTTTTACACAGGCCTATCCATTTCTTTAAATTTCTGATCACCGCTGTATCTTCTTGTGACAGCACCTGCTCCAAGTATAATTATGTATCGCTGTCGCTTCGGTGAAGAATCAAAGAACATGAATGTAGAATTTATTCCGTCAATCATATTTCTGACAACAGGAAGCTTTCAAGCGTGTACAATGCTGAGGTTGAGCACGCAGCTTTTTCAGTCATACCTGTACACCGCCAATCTATTCAGTTCTTTGATTCTTCCTTGACAACTCTGTTTTTCAGAGGTCATTGAAGCAGCACCGACATAAGCTTGACCTCTAATATTGTCAACAGACAGACCATTCTCTTGCAAAATTTCAACAATTTTGGCAGATGTGCTCCGGTGGTACGTTCTAAATCAACAAGGAAAAAAAACCTCTTCCCGAATGATTGGCTCTGATAAAAAAAAAAACAAAAAAAAAAAAAAACACCTTCCCGAATGATTGGCTCTGATGTTCTTTCATCAAGAAGCCCCAAGCACAATGTCAAGACTTCCTTATTTGCAAATCTTTCGCTCACTTTTTCAGCGATGAAGGAGTAGGACTTGCGTACCTTGAAATTTTCCATATACATGTAGTCTGACTATTGACGGCTTCATGTTGAGTGTTTTTACTGGTACACGTGGAATTTTTGAGGATCCCTTTAGGTGCTGTGCCAGCTGCTCATCATGACCTGTCAAAAGATTCAGAATAGCAAGAACTTTACTTTTATTGGATGCAGTACTCGTTCAATTGTGTCTGTGTCCATGCAGAGGAATATTTTGTTTCCCCGTTATCATTGATATCAACCTCATGTTTCTGTCGTACATTTCCTGGTTTTGTTGACCAATTTTGTACGGTAGAAGAGTGCTCGTTTTTGCCAAACTTGTTTCAAGAGTCTGAGACTCTCTACTTGCCGCCTTATGATCAGGATATTGGCCTCACGGCGGGTGTGACCGGTCGACAGGGGATGCTTACTCCTCCTAGGCACCAGATCCCACATCTGGTATGTCCAGGGGTCCGTGTTTGCCCAACTATCTATTTTGTATTGTTTATAGGAGTTATGAGATTGATCACTGTTCATTATCTTTACCTTTCATGATAATCGGAATTCTCATGTTTTGCAGAGATCCATCCTTGCCTACTGCTTTTTAAAGTTAGTGAATAGTTTTGATACAAAATTGTCATAGCGTCTCATGCCCACCTGTGAGGGGAAACTCAGATTTTACACAGACCGCCTTTCATCTATAATGGCTGTATATTAGCCATCTGTCTTTTTGAATGCCTGGAAGTAAAGCTTTTTCCCCTTTTATCTTGGCCAACAGAACTGAACGGCAAATTTTACCATGATGCTGTTTCAAGTGTAGTTTCTGCTAACTTTAAATTACCTTTTTCTGATGATGATGATGATAAAGAGGGAAAAGATATTTTGCCAGTAACCATTTCACCAAAGTTGAATTCCAAGTGTGGTCGTTAGTTACTATTCTATTTCTCTAGCAAGTTTTTGTCTTTCTCGTGATCAGGAGGGCTGAGAAAGAGGACGTATTGTCCGAGTATATATATCCTTGTTCAATGTCACATTTTATATTGATGGAAATCTTGTGACAATTGATCGATTTAACTTTTGCAGATGCATAGATACATGTATGGATGACGAATAGTAACTGTCTTTCACCGATCGTAATAACTCATTCTGCATATTCCGTTACACTGGAGAAAGACCTGCCATTGTTCTGCTGTAGTGATTCTTAATATAAATGATTTGTGATCAATCTTTATATTTATATGAAAAATCAAAAGTAGGTTAAACTTCCACGTCAAGGTCAATCACTGAAGTATTGATTGATTGTATATTGCTTAATTAACGTCCCTCTCGAGAATCTTTCACTCATTTGGAGACGTCATCATTGCCGGTGAATGACTGCAAAATATAGGCCTATATACAAGGGCGGATCCAGGAATTGTGGTTACGGGGGGCGCTACTTTACGAGGCAGGGGGTTTGGGGGCCGCCTTGAGGCCCCCAGTGGCTCCTGGGTTTTACAGATTTTATAGGGCTTGAAATATGTCTCCTATTTGAGTCATTTGTACTATTTTCTATCATTTTTAATAAGGTGAAATTAGTAAAATGACGCAAATTTAAGGGTTTTTGGGAAAAAAATAAGTTCTCCCAATAAAGTAATTCAAGAAATCAAAAGATTTTGTCATTCATTTCTCCGGGAGTGAAAGAAATGATTGCTTCTTTTATCGTTTAGTGCATTTTTCTAAACAAGATACCACGATTTACCTTAAATTTGAAATTTTTAGGGGGGGGGGGGGCGGCTGTGCCCCCCTTAAATCCGCCACTGATATATGCTCGGTGCTTATGGCCATTGAGCATGGAGGGATCCTTATCGTGCTGTGACACGGGACCTCGGATTTAGTTCGATTTATCACTTCAAACATCAACTACCTTTCACTCCTACTTTAACAAGAGGCCCATGGGCCTCAACGCTCACCTGAGTCACCTTGGCTCATATAAAAAAAAAAGTTCCTATATATTTGCATGTAAAACTTTGATCCCTATTGTGACCCTAACCTACTCCAGGAGGCATGATTTCTTCAAAATTGAATCTGGACTAGGTCAGGAAGCTTTCATGTGAATGCAAACTTTTCTAGCCCAGTTATTTTTAATGATTTTCCTATATATTTGTATGTAAAAATTGATCCCCCATCGGCGCCTCATCTTACCCCCGGGGGCCATGATTTTAATAAACTTGAATCTGCACTATGTCAGGAAGCTTTCTTGTAAATTTCAACTTTCCTGGCCCAGTAGTTGTTGAGAAGAATATTTTTAAAGATTTTCCCTATATTATTATTATTTTATTCATTTATAAAGCGCAAAATTACATATATATTCTATGCGCTGTACAATGTGTGTGCTAATAATCAATGATAATATACTAATAAAAGACCTGCAAGAGCTATAAAGGAAATGATAAAATATTGTAGTAAAATGACAAAGTGGTTGACTTTGACTTGACAAGATACAATTGGCATACAGGTATTCGTATGCTGGATCAAAATTCAATTTATATATCTGTATGTAAAACTTCGATCCGCCCTTGTGGTCCCATCCTACCCCAGGGGCCATGATTTTTACAAACTTGAATCTGCACATCAATTTAATCAACTTCCTATGTAGAAAATATGAGATTTGTCTGTAAAAACAATGGGGAAAGTAAATTGTTAAAAAAGGGAGTGACCAGGGTCCCTGCCCACCCCACCCTCCAATTCTACATGTCTGGTATAACATTTACAAAAATAATTTCTTCAGTAGAATACAAGTACATAAGAACCAATTCTAGATGTTTCCGTTTTGTAAATGTAATAATTATCGAAAACACAGCAAATTTCTTATTGATTTCCTAGAAAATCAGATAGCAAAATAACAGGAAAATCTGTTTTATGTCGTCTTTTCGAGGCGAAAAGTCGCTAAATTATCGCTTTGTCGACTTTTCGTCTCGTAAAGACGAAAAATTAGGTCGCTGATTTGCGGGTTTTGTTCGTTGTCTTTTCGCCAGTAATTTGTCGTCTTTTCGAGGAGACAAGTTGTTAATTATCGTTTTCACGCCTTTTCGCCTCAAAAAGACGACAAATCACCAAGCGAAAAGACGACAAATTAGGTCGCTGATTTGCGGATTTTATTTGTCTTTTCGTTATTTCGGGGCGAAAAGTATAGCTTATTATCTACACCGTCAGGAAGCTTTCGTGTAATTTTCCACTTTCCTGGCCCAGAGTTTTTCCCTATATATATTTGTATGTAAATTTATGATCCCCAGTTGTTACCCCCGGGGGCCATTCTTTGAACAAACTTAATTCTGCACTATGTCAGGAAGCTTTCACGTAAATTTGAACTTTTCTGGCCAGTGGTACTCGAGAACATTCTTAATTGGCCGCACCCATATTATACCAAGTTTGATTGAAATTGGTCAACGTGGTTCTGGAGATGAAAATGTGATGTTTACACTCGGACAGCTTTTCGGTTTATGTAGGTTATAATATTTCCGTTTTCCAAAGTAAAATACGCGACTTTATGAATACCTATCTATCTTTGTCAAATAAATCAACTTTCATGAAAAATTATATAAATATCCATTGTCATAATAAATTGATCAAAGTAGGCAGTGAAACGATCCTGTCGTTCCAGTCCTTTGAATTACCCGACTCAGTGGTTCTTGTCAAGATTTTTTGGGTGTGTATTTTGATGTACAACTTTGATTCCCCCATTGGTTTTTTTTTTAAACATACTTGTCGAATCTGCACATGTGCATTTGACACTGTCTGGCGACATGGTCTACTCTACAAACTGCACAAGTTAGGTGTAAATGGCAAATGCTGGTCGATTATTAATGATTGTCATTTAAATACATCCAGCTCCGTTGTTGTAAATCAAGCACAATCAAGATGGTTCAATGTGCTACAGGGTGTACGTCAAGGTGGTCTGTTGTCCTCATTCTTATATTTGGTATTCATTAATGAATTAATTGATAGGCTTAACACCAATCTCTTTGCAAAGTATGTTAAACATAGCAAACGAATATTTAAAAAAATGGCAATTCAAATTCAACGCTGACAAATCCTGTATACTGCAGTTCCGTTCCAAAAGCAGACATACTAACCAGGATTTCATATGGACTCTAGGGGAAAAAACTATATCCTGTGTGGAATCGCATACTCATTTGGGTATAATTGTGAATAATAAAGGATCTCTGTCAGACCATATCAAGAATGCCTGTAGGGCCATCCTTAAAAAATTGTATGTTTGCTGTAACGTGACTCAGATTTTTCAGTGTGGGTACATGTAGGTAGGTAGGCTTTTTTTTTTGTGTTGAAAATCACTTACTAGATTGATTTGTAAATGAGCAAAATTGCGATGTACACTAGGACAACACATTAAAGATTTCAAAACTAATAACTTTACTTCAAGAACTGAACTGGAGTCAAGTTTTCAATGCAGAATGTAAATAGATTGCGATAAACAGGTACTGGTATATATTTATATTTACATTCTGTTCTATATAACAATACCAAGTAGACCATGGGTTTATGGTCTCATGAATCGATCACCATTCTCTCGTGCCAATGTGACGTCACTCAAGCTAGCTTTCAGCCGAAGGTTAGACAAATTTTACGTAACGAGTTGATAAAGCAATTGGCCCACATAGTGCTTTCACCAGCGTTTATGTCAATTACCATGTGATCCAAACCCAAACAAGAGTTATTCCTTATTAGTATCGTGATACGTTATGTTTATTTTGTGTGTATTGTAGTTTATGGGTATAACATAATTATACTAAATCTCACTTTGAATGTGCCTACTGTTACACATTAAGGTACACAAGACACGGACAGCATTCAGACTTTATGAATATATAGGTATATATGGGCAATATGGAAAGGTATTGCTATTATACATTGCTAGTGTAATTATTTGTCAGTCCCAGTCGATCTTCAACAGATACTGAAATAAAGTTATCTATGACTATATTTAAATGTTTATATGTCTTCCATTTTGAAAACCTGTGAATCGTTGTTTGTCAACCAAAAAGTTAGGCACTTTTTAGGTACTTCGTGGCTGCATTAAAATGTCGAATGCATTTCTGCTAGGCCTATAGTTTTAACTTGCAATTGGGACTGCTGGTAATCCAAGTCCCTTACAGTGGGTATCATTTTAATTTTTTTTGTCAAAGTCTGTTAAAACACTAATTAATCATATGGACACGCATGATGTGTAGAATCAGTGTGTGGGTTGGCAGCAACTGATGACCTCCGAGGTCAATGCACATTGGAGTTACTGTCATGAAGACAATAATTCATGAATTGACATATTAATCTACTGATACGACAGGTTTATGAAGAATATTCAATCACAATTATGTTATTCAATTTGTTCTTTTATTTTTCAATTCATTTACCGTCAGTTACAGCATATATTGCTTTAAATTAACAGTCACAGTAAATTCAAGGTATCACACCGGTAATTGTCCAATCAAAATGAACTTAGTCAATTGTAGTTCCATATATTTAAAGAAATATTTTTTTTCCTTGCGCGATTTTTCTCATTTCCTCTTCTTCTTTTCTCTTAATTTTTGTACCCCTGATTAGGAAATTTTGTGTAATTTGTAGAAATAATCAAGTGTATACAAAGGAACTATTTGCTGTTGGTAGCTGAGGCTACTTCCTGAGGTGCACTCCGGCTGTTTACACACATGTGAAAAACACGTGGATTTGAGGGTAGTCCTGTTTGCGGGTAATTTTTTTTCGAAAATGCCGCGTAGGGTGTTGTTTTTCTGGTGTCGGCAGACGAGATAGGTAACATAGAACGTGTCTGACTGCGTTATTCGGCATCAATTTTGTAAACTGATTTTTAATGATTTTTTCCCCTCTATAGTAATATATAGTGAAAATAATTACCGGTGTGATACCTAAATGTGACCATGGACTTGTCCGCCATGTTGGATTTTTTTTAAAATCTCGATCTCGATCAAAAAAAAAAAAAAAAAAAAAAAAAAAAAACAGCTTTCAGAGTAGCCTTTAAAAAAAATTGAGTCGCGGTGTTTTGAGTGGGTCGGTAGCGTTACAGCAAACATACAATTTTTTAAGGATGGCCTCTAGAAAGGGAAAAATTCATTCTACGACTTAATAGATATCGACTCTCCATATCTCAATCCTTTATCACTGTCAAAACTGTACAAATCCGTTGTACTACCTTCTGTTCTGTACGGTTGTGAACTTTGGAACAACATATCAGCAGCAGATTCTCAACGTCTCAAAGTGTTTCAACATTCTATTTGTAAATCGGCGCAGAATCTCCCGCGCCAAACACGATCTGACATGTGCAAAAGTCTTTTCAACGTTAATCCAATCTCAGTGGAAATAGACGCACGGAAACTTCTGTTCTTTGGTCGTTTATGTCGGATGTCCAGTCAAGCTCTCCCGAAACAAACTTTTCTAATTAGACTTTTTTCATACTTAATGAGATTAACAAATAACCAAGTAGGATTTATACCTGACGTCGTCCAACTCCTGACCATATATAACCTCATTGACTACTTACATCAGTGGATAGAGAACGGTTCCTTTCCTTCCAAACAATCCTGGAAAACTTTTGTACGCTCTGCTACCACCAGAACTCACAGAGATATGCGATACCTGAGAATGTCTTCTGACCCTGACTTCTCACGATTTCTTACAATTTTTAACGGTCGTCACCCCTCATCATTTTGGTACATACCTAATAATTGTTTCGAAATTCGATTGTGCAAATTCATTTGCAAACTGATTACTGATCAACGTCGAGATTCCCCGGATTATTGTCAGCTGTGTGGTGTGTGTTTCCTAAATCTATTTACACAGATTGTTTGTTCGTGCTCAATAACTGCCGACATTCGAGGTAATTGGTGGAATGACATCACAAACAACCATTGCATTGATCTCTCTGCAGAACTTGTGGGCTTACAGACAAAGATCTATACTATATTCTCCTGGGTCGTATACCAAATACTAATTTAGATCCTTGTGAACTTCAGGTTTTTCAAATTAAAAACTTCAAATTTTTAAGCAACGCTACAGCCACATATCAGCGTTACATACGTCATCTGCCAGTGATGGCTAACTAATCACTCAACCGATCTTGTCAGTCTGTATGCAAATATTTGTTCATTGTATATATCATCATCACTCTGCTGATTATCATTTTGTTTTCCTCTATATTTTGTCATATATATGTAATTGCATGTAATTAATATATCTATATTCAATCCCATAATGGGGAAATAAAGAATGAATGAATGTATATATTTGTATGTAAAACTTTGATCCCCTATTGTGGCCTCATCCGACCCCCGGGGGCCATGCTTTTAACAAACCGGAATCTGCACTATATCAGGAAGCTTTCATATAAATCTCAGCTTTTCTGGCTCTGTGGTTCTTGAGAACAAGATTTTTCATATATACAAGTATTTCTATGTAAAACTTTGATCCCCCTATTGTGGCCCCATCCTACCCCCGGGGGGCCATGATTTTAACAATTTACCCACAGGCCTTATCGGTCACCTGAATACTAGTGAAAAAGTATCACTACTTCCATGGGCTATGAAATTTAAGAAACCTTTCCTGTTCTGAATATCTAACAGTATAAAACAAGATGTGTTCTTAAAACTTAAATGCCCTCAAAAGTGCATACACTGATGAAAGGCTTTAAAGAATAGGTGTATTAACATTAAAATATCTGCAAGTATGCATTTAGATTTTATACAGTATCAGCAAACTTACACATAAATACTATACACTAATTTTGGCCCTACCCTGGGGTCAGAAACAATTACTCTGAGGATCATCAAATTTACAATTTTGGTAAAAGACTACCTGCTCTATCCATTTAGTATAAATAGCACTAAATAAGATGTTATTCAAGTGTTTTACACATAAACACTATATAACAAGTTTGGCCCCGCCCTGGGGTCAGAACCCCGACCCCGGGGATATCAAATTTACATTTTTGGTAGAGGCCTTCCTGACCTACATCACTATGCATTAAGTTTTTCTTACACATGTGTAGTTCTAGAGAAGATTTTTGAAAATTGGTCAATTTTTACCCCACCCCTAAGGCCCCAGGAGTCCTGAAATTTACAATATATGTTCCCCTTGTTCCAAACATGTTTCATACCATATTTGAAAAGAATTGGAATGATAAGTTACCAAGTTAAAAACGTCTATTGTTTACACATTTGATAACTGACCACTTTGGCTCCACCCCGATACCAAAACGGCTACCCTTGGGACCATCAAATTTACAATTTTGGTAAAGGACTACCTGCTCTTTCTAAATATCTATTTACTTTCAATTTAGAATCAATAGCACTAAAGATGTTATTGAAGTACGTGTTTTACACATAACCACTATATAACAAGTTTGGCCCCGCCCTGTGGTCAGAACCCCTACCCCGGGGTTCATGAAATTTACAATTTTGGTAGAGGCCTTCCTGCTCTACATTACTATGCATTTAGTTTTTCTTTTATGCGTGTGGTTCTTGAGAAGATTTTTGAAAATTAGTCAGTTTTGGCCCGCCCCCAAGAGTCCCGAAATTTACAATTTATATTCTCCTTGTACTAAATATGTTTCATACTAAATTTGAAAAGAATTGGAATGATAGTTATCAAGAAAAAGTTAAAAATGTCTATTGTTCACACATTTAATAACTGATCATTTTGACCCCTACCCCTGGGATAGTCAAATACACAATTTTGGTAAAGGACTACCTGTTCTTTCTAAAGTCTATTGTTCACACATTTAATAACTGACCATTTTGACCCCTACCCCTGGGATAATCAAATACACAACTTTGGTAAAGGACTACCTTCTTTCTAAATATCTATTACTTTTAATTTAATGTACAGTAATTTAAGCGTTTTCCACATAAACAGTATATAACAAGTCGGTAGAGGCCTGGTCAGTTTTGAACCCGCCCCTAGGGGTGCTGGAGTCCCAAAATTTAAGTCCCCCTTGTCCCAATAATACTTCATATCAAATTTGAAAAGAATTGGACTGGTAGTTATTAAGAAGTTAAAAATGTTCAATTGTTAACGCACAACGACGGACGAAAACCAATTGCAATAAGTCAACCGAGTTTACTCAGGCGACCTAAAGCTCATTTATAAATTTAATCTTTTCTGGCCCACTGGTTCTCGAGATGTTATTAATGACCCTACTCTATTTTTACCTTTCCTTGCTTATCTCCCCTTCGAAGGTGACCTCGCCCTTTATTTAAACAATTTCCTTTACCCAAGGATGCTTTGTGCCAACATTGGCCCAGTGGTTATTGAGAAGTCAAAAGTGTTTAAAGTTTACAGACGGACGGACGCCGGGTGACCAGAAACGCTCACGAGTGTAAAAAAAAAAAAGGGGGGGGGGTGTTGTTGCTCAGCTAAAACCAAAAGGTTCTTAAGACCATAAATGAAATACCATTGTACTTCCAATTTCGTACTCATCTCCCCCTTTGGCAAGAGTACAGCCCTCTATTTGCTATCCTTCACCCGAGGATAATTGATCTTTCTGAAGTGGTCGAAAATGACTCCCGTGTCAAACAGGTAATCTCATGCGAGTCATATACATCTTTACTTATACAAACAAATGTTAATTTTAAAGCATCAAATACAATTGATTTGGCAGAATGTGCATTTCAAACCACGTCTCTCCACTGTCCCGTTTCGTTAAAGGTCTGATCAGTATGCAGTAAACTGAATACTTATAAAACCCCGTCATGTATCGAGTTCTTCACATTTCCCCATCTCAACTGATACATTGCATTAAATGTCTTTTTAACAACACCTTTTCAGCCAGCAAACCTTATTTTTCACTGCTTAAGATTTTTTGGTTACACAAAATGTTTTCATGCCTGATGTTTCTGCTATTTTTTCTCTGATCTTATGTGTATTCAGTGTATGAAATGGATGAACCTGCATAAAGTTGACAACCAACACCATTTTGTAAAAAATCAGTTTTATTACAAGTTGATGACTGCACATAAAATTCAACTAGGCATGTGAAATGATAATGATAATGATGAGTGTCAAATGAGTTATGAAAGGACTGCTTTCTCCCCTCGACTGAACTGCCTGTCCTCAAGATCACAAAACAACACAGACTTCCGGTCTTCAATGAGTTTGATCTACAAGATCACAAAATAATAAAGCTATCACCACTAGTCCTCTGTATAATCAGACTTCCGTTTAAAAGTACAACTTGTTGGTGTATAAAATTTTAACATTATTTTCTTTTAAATTTCATAAAATTTTATCAGAGCAGTTACTTTTATTTCAGATATTAGTTGTTTACTAGAATAAGTTGTAGTCTTTACTTATAAATTTACAATATAAATTTTTTTCCCCCATCAATTTATCTACAAAGTGAAAGTTTTGCAATCGAAAATTGAGGAAGAACTATTCCTATCATCCAGACCCTGCAAGAAAAGTGAAATATAAGCCTACAAAGGATCCAAACTCCCTGAAATTCAGAGGAAGATTAGAATGGGTACCTGTCAACAATTGAAAGGATTAAGGAAAGAATCATGCAATGACACGAGAAAGCTATCAAATTTTGTTGGTCTCCCGTTTTTATCACCTGTGATGTTTATCGGTTGTATGGATGGTATCCACCACCACCACCTCGGCCGCCCTTCTGAGTTTTACCATAGTTACTCTGCTGTTGACCTAGAAGAGTGCAAAATGCCAAAATTAAATTCACTTGAAAAATGGACAATTTCCTCACATTAATTTTTAACAGAATTTAGAATGGGTGTTTTGTCAATCATTTCTATCTACAAATTTTCACACCAAAATTTTCAGAGGGTTGGTTATTATATTTGCTTTTCATCTTCAGTGCACTCCTTCTATGATTAACTTGAAGGGCCTCCAAGTTTTTCTTGGATTAACAGAAGGATGGGAGACCAACACAATTTTCATGCTTTTTTGGTCCAAAGACTTCTTCCTGCAAATATTCCCCGTGAAAAGCAACAAAAGGAACATCCCCTCTGAACAACCCTCTGAAATTTTGAAATCAAACAATAAACAGGTTAGTATAATGCTGAAAGAGTTAGTGATAATCAACAATGATGGTTTATATATAGATATATATATACACATGAACTTCCAAACCATTGTAGCACAACCTACTCACCTTGATCGTATCCATAGTAGTCATGATAACCTAGAAAATTACAAACACCAGACTTATTGCACATTCAAACTACAGACATCAATTGCAGCCTCTTCCTAACCACACTTTCCCAGGATGAAAGATGGTTTGTGGAATCATGGGCCTTATACACTGTGCATTTTTCCCTTTCTCTCTTTTTTTTGTTTGCTTTATTGGTTATTCCTAATGAAATTAAATTGGTTCACACAGAGAATGACAATGCTACAACAGTCTGGAAGAGGCTACAATCAAAAACAACAAAAACATGCTCAATCGCAGTTGTTAAGGGGTTTTTTTTTGGTGACATTTAATGAAGGTGCATTAGCTAAATTTTGTGGCTTTGTTTTTCCCCAAGACCTAAAAGCATGCAGCACCAATTGGTTACTTCTTTCAAATGAAAAATAAAATGATTATTGGTACTGAACTTGATAAAGAAAAAATTCCCAAGCTCAAAAACATTTCTTCATTTAATTTTTTCAAGTCAGTTGTAATGTTCCCAATGATTTTATGATTTTATCTGCATTACTGATTAGCTGTATGTTAATATCTCAATAATACTTAAAATACATGTAACCAAAAAAAAAATTTTAACAAAGGGAGACCTGCAGCACATGTACAGAAAATTCTGCAAGTTTTGTCAACTTCATTTAAAACTGATGAAATATTCAATGTTTTGAATTAAAATTGGACACTTTTCTCAACTTCATTTGTAATTGATGAAATAATATTGAAGGTTTTAAAGTTAAAATTCGGACACTTGTACAAATTTAATGTGCTGCAGATCTTCAGAAGAATGACAAGAAATGCATCCTACCGTCACCCCCGTAATTTCCGTAGTTGTAATAGTTCTGGTCGTATCCACCCCAGTTGCCATAGTTGGGTCCACCCCCATAATAATCATATCCTCCGTATCCATATCCCCCATACCCATAGCCTCCCTGGCCATAACCTCCATAACCATATCCTCCTTGGTTATACCCTTGCCATCCTGCAATAAAACAATCAACTATAATAACTCTCAGAGTAATAGTAAAATGAATTTGTGTCCACAACATGAAACAGAGATTACATTACATAGTTTCCCATTAATTCAACACTGCAATAAAATTTATCTAATTCCTCCGAAATGAGCATTTCCGCTCTAACTCCATCCTTAGTATGCATGAACATTATCAGAAAATATGTTCAAGATGCATTGTTGGCGAAAACAAAATCTCAAGTAATGTTCACAATGAAACGCACCAACAAAAGACGCGTCAAGAAAACGTTTAAATCCCTACCTCCTCTTCCTCCACCATAGCCGTATCCCCAGCCCCCGCGACCTCTTTTGTTCTGCGAGTTGGGTAAAGCTTTCTTCACATCAACCTGTGAACAAACAAAAATACAACCAGTGAATGCCAAATCCTAGACTATTTACCTTGCTGTATCAGAACAGTTAACCATTACATTAAAAGTGTTTAATGTGATGGATAGTCTTGCAACTTGAACCGGGATTCTTATGAGGATCCAGTTACATTAACCTGTGAAAAATGCAAAAAGGGGTCATGATAAATAACCTTTCAAACAAATGAGGGCTTAGTTAACACTAAATGATTATATTGTCTTATACAATCACGCTTGTCAGATGTGTGGCGGTGAATACCTCAGACCTCAACTGTATCTAGGGCTCCTTTTCTCCATAACCTGCATGATCTAGCTGGAAGTGGAACAAAAGGAGGTTCACTGTTAATTCATGATCATAACAATCTCTGATCCTTTACAGCCCCTCTATTTGAACCACTTTATATCTTACCCATTTATTCTTATCCCTGATAGTCTTTCACCTTATTGATTTATCCTTTAGTCATGATGTGTTTGATATAAACAGATAAATCAAATGTTATTTTTTTCCTGAAAAAGAAAGTTTGCAGAGTGCTTGTTTCATTCGCTCATGTACAGTACCTGAATGATGAATTTACAATTTTATCTGGATTGTCCAGCAGTCACTTCAATTCTGGCAGAACATCTCATGCAGACAACTCCACAAATCAACCAGTGTAAGAACAAACAACTGACAATTCAGTTGCTAGATAAATAGTACAGCTTATATTTGAAATGACATGCATTTCTTATCGGGGACAAGTTTGCCTTCACTGCAAGTCCAATTTGGAAATCTTGTTAGCATATAGGCAAGTAATTTACTTTAATTTGGAGACCATAACATGGCTTGTATATGAAAATTTTTCATTTTATCTAGCTGGACAAATATGGCGTTTTCATTAGCTTTAAGATAGTCATGCAAGCTTCCCTAGAAATGACTCTGCTGAAACATGCAGTATTCAATCCAAATAAGACATACAGGTGACTCTATGACTCAAACTTTAACATCTTCAAGGGAAACAACAATCCCAATTTCTTTCTCTATCTAACATAGCAATTTTACTCCTATTCTCTTAAATGTTCTTGATATCTGAAAGTGAAATTTGGATCAGATATAGCATATTGCACTGTTTTCCATTATTAGTGCTTGCAAAATATACCTGCCATCAATCCAGCACGATTACTTCTGGTTGGACTGTACCCAGAAAATAATGCTTGACCCATGTTTATTAGGTGCTTACATAAGTGACAGAAGATTCGTGTGCTTTTTGGGGGTAGATAATTGATCAATCAGTTTTAACTTTAAAACTGCTTTGGTCAGTTCTGATGATAGCTGCAGAACTGTAGCTCTCTGAAAAAATATTTTGACATAACAGAGCTACCCCTTATAAAAACCTTCGATTTACGGCGCACAAAAAGCTGCGCACGGTTGAGGCCTTATATTGTTGTATTCTTGAGTTGCTGTCTCATAAATTTAATATAGAAAAATTCTTAACATATTTTCCTACTATACTTGTGTCTAAACATACCTTCAAATATTCATTAAAGCCCCATACGACCTGAAAACTCTCAGCTTCAAATGATTTCGTGTTGACATTACCATGTTAGGTAGCCGGGTCAATTCGTACCCTGTTGTTGTTGGCATATATTCATAAAATTTGTTATATGTTATGTATTCGCTCTTCATTTATCATCAATACGAATAATTTATAGAAATTAAAAAAATAGAGTTTTTCTAAAGCTAAAATAAGCTCTTGATTCATGAAAATGCTACTAAAGTCTTAATACTCGTGTGGCAGGGATGGAGACCGGACCAGACTAATGAAAGCCGCATTGCCGTGAGTTTAGCTATTAGAATAATTATTATTTAAAGGCACTGGGATGATACATTATTTGAAATATTTAGCTAGAATATTTGTGGGAATATGAATTCACATCTAGACGTTATTGTGCAAGTATGGAAATTAACCAGGATTCGAATTGACCCAGCTACCCAACATGGCTACGTCAATAAACTAAATCATTTGAAGCTGGGAGTTTTCAGGTCGTATGGAGCTTTAATGAATATTTGAAGGTATGTTTAGACACAAGTAGAGTAGGAAAATGTTAAGAATTTTTTGATATTAAATATATGAAACAGCAACTCAAGAATACAACGATATAAGGCCTCAACCGTGCGCAACTTTTTGTGCGCCGTAAATCGAAGGTTTTTATAAGGAGTGGCTCTGTAGCTCTCTGTTATGTCAAAATATTTTTTCAGAGAGCTACAGTTCTGCAGCTATTTTGGTGATAGAAAATTGTCAAATTCAAATGTCAACCAGATTGTTGTACAATGCCTTGTACTTTCGAAAAGTTTGTTTTGACTCTGTAACACGACAGTAAATTTAAAATAAAGATGTAAATAATAATATACGATTCAAGTTATAGTTAAATCTGAGTAATAACAGTCAGGATTTAATCTTCAACCTCTCAGTTTTATTAAGGTCCCTTAAATTTCAAGAGTTACCGAGTCACCTGTATGCATAAACATAGCATTTACAGTTGTCACAAGTCATGGAATTTTCTTCATTCAAAGATTTTCTCTTGTATTAAAAAAAAACCCCAAAAACTTGTAATCTTTCATGAATTCTAAATTATGGACCCAAAAAAATTAATCCTCTTCAGTACATCATTTAAGGAAACATGCAATACAAGAAAGGAATATGAGCCCTCATATAATAAAAACTTCCACATTTCATGACAGACAGAACATTGATCAAAAAAGCCCTCTGGGGCAAGCAATTTAAACCATAAACAGTGTAAAATCTTTACCTCCTGGTCTTTAATTTTGTGCAGACTTTGGTCTGTGATTTTCTTCACAGCATCTTCTTCTTTGAACTCAACAAAGCAGAAAGCTCTCCTCTGCTCCTTTGCCTTGTCATATGGCAAATCAATCTTCTTCACCTAGAAAATTATACATACAGAAAATACAGTTAACATACTGATACAGTGATCATATTTCAGACAAGTTTATACAAGAAATTAGAAAATAAAATTAAAGTGCAACTTACCTCTCCAAAGGTTTCAAAGTATTCTTTAATTTCAGCCTCTGTTAAGCTAGGATCAACCTTTCCTACAAAGATCTTTTTAATGGCTTCCTCCTTCTTCCGTGGATTTGCTCTTTTGGGATCTATATTCCTTCCACCTAAGGAATGTGTTTTTTCTTCTAATACCTATTTTAAAAGTGAAATCATGCTTCATTAGTTGTTTTTTAACAAGGCATTAAATAACATTTTCATGATGATTTTGAGAAATTTGATGTAGCCATTAATTGTTGTATATATCATAATAGCTCACAAAATGACAATTTTAACGTTTTGTGAAATTCTAGTGATTGATTTGTACAATAGTTCTGTGCAAGGTTCCAAGATCAAATTCACAAGAGGATTTTGTTGATATTTACCAAAATAAACGTTTGAAAGTTTACACTGTTGTCTCTATAATCCAATGTCAGGGATTTATCTAGGTTGTTTTTACTACTGGTATAAGGTACCTTTCCCCTTTGGCAACAAATGGATATTTCCCCTTGCACATGACAATCCTTGACAATTAAATTATATAAGCCAATATAGTTCCTGGATCATTATATAATCTAAAGGTTGACGTGTGTGGGGGATCTGGACAACTTAAGTGCTTCTTAAATCCCAGCAAAATTGAAAATTACCAACATTTTTTCATTATGAACAAAATAGGTCCAATATAACTTACTTTATCAACTGTGCCAACATCTTTGAACACAACAAATCCAAAGCCCCTGGATCGGCGGGTTTCCAAGTCCTGCTTTAGGACACAGTTTTCGACTTCTCCAAATTTGCAAAAGTAATCTTTTAAGTCCTCTATAAAATTGAAAGGAGCAGAAACATAGAACAGTTATACATTATCCTTTAAGAACCATATAAACATTGATGAAAAGCAAAGTATCTAAATACTTACTTTGAGAAGTTTCCCAGCTGAGATTTCCAACAAATATTTTACTGAAATAAGAAAATAATCAGGACATAAGATCACTACAAACTGCTTACAAAATTATCTTGCTACAACTAACCAGGGCTTTTTTTTAATGTCTTGATTTCAAGGGCCTGGGCCTTTCACATTGGGGAAAAAATGTTCCATGGTTAAAAGGGAGAAATCCAAACCAGTACATTGAAGAATAATTGGTACTCCTTCGGACTTGTATATTGGTGAAAGTTTACCTCATTCAGAAAAGCAGAGGCCAAAAAATTAGGTTTACCTACCAAATTTGACACAAAAATTGTATCTGTGGGCCTGTGTTGATTTTTTCAACAATAAGGCTATACCGTTTTGATCTGTGATCATTCTTTGGGAATTTCAAAGAAAAAATTGGGAATACCTGCTTTACAGCATTGGGAATGGGGCCTTATTCCAACCACATACAAACCCTAAATAAACCCGTTTCAAACATGTAATGTGACTGGAGTCAGCAGTATTCTCTATAGAGATTTTACAGACATAGTCTACATACATTTTGCAAACCTCCACGTTCTGATACTGGAAAGATGTAAATGCTGAACTGTTTACACTAGTGATGGGAATCGGTGAGAATTTCATATTCTATGATTGGTTTACTGCAACTAACTAATTATCGATTATAATCAGACATAGAGAAATTCTATAATAATTAGTAATTTAAGTACACAAGTACTAAAAAAAAAAAAGTGTAAATAAATATTTTCTACTTTTATATTTGTTGTTTCTGTAGCGTAGAGAATGCAAGTGAATATTTTCTGTGTGTATTTTTTGAATTCTTTCAATTACATATATATATAAGTCGCCAAAAAAAACAAAAAACCTCAGATATCGTTTGCTTCAGTTACGACCCATATTAAAAGTTAAATGTCATTAACTGACGATCTGGCTGAATTAAAATATAATAAGGGCCCAATGTTTGGCAAAGCAAAATGATAAAAGAAATTCATTTGATTAAAATCAAAATTGAAACAGATAAATTAAAAGATTGTCACCAACTGAAAACACAATTTGCACGTGCAGAGTAACAGTGGCCTTTGAAAGCGGTTTTTATATGCGTAATACCCACATGGCTTTGCTAGTATCAAGATTCTTTGGTAATGGTCCTTCATTTATATGCCTGAATCAAAGTACGTCTATCACAATATCTGACCAAGCGAACATGCTTTATTCCCTATGTATGGATACTTTCGCTTGAGCCGCCATTGCGATAAACAAAACTTTTAGGTTACTAGGTAGGTCATGGCAGGAATATTCTTCAAAAACTAGTCGTTGAGAAAACAAAATCTAAAAACCGATTAATTGGAATAAAATATTTATTATCGAGTGCTTAGAATTTGCCAACAATCGGCTGATTTTCGATTATAATCAATGACTGGAACACTACTAGTTCACATTTTGAGTTCAGGACTGACAACTCACATTGCCTGAAGTCCGGGTCAAGTGGATAAATCAACATAAATTAATGAAACTTAAAACGTTCTTTCAAAATCATCTAACAAAATATTTAGAAGCCCTTTTCATGTCAATATGTGTTTGATTTATTTGCATTACAATATTTAAAGAGATCAATTGTTTTTCAATATCTAAATAGTACATTTGATTTTCAAACTGCGTTATCTACCTAGAAGGGATACTGGGAGTGAAGGCATGACCGCCAGGACAAATGAGAACATATGGTCACAAAAAACTGTAGGACATTCCTGGTTATATATGTCATTGAGGATTATTTTCATGGTAGATCAATGGATTAAATATCAAAATTACTGGATCAGAAAGAACCTTGGGGTGGGTGGCAATAAAAGCAGAATTTTAGAGCCTTTCCAATTGGGAAAAACAGCGAAATCCCCCCTCCCCCTACAAAGAATTGGGGAGAAAACCAAACCAGTACATTTAGGAATAAATGGACTTCTGACTTGCAATTTCAGTGAGGGAAATTAACCATGGACCGATAGACACTAAGACAATGTCTATAGAAATCGAGTTGGTCTAAAACAATCAAAATAGCTATAGACCGACTTGTCTATAGGAATTCTGAGCAAAAAAAGTGTTTAATGTTAAATAATGATTTATTTTATGATTGTAAATCAGACCTGAAATAAACCTTAAACAAAAAAATTGTTATTTGATTATTTTATGCATCTTTACCATTTTAATTTACTATGAATGATTTTTCCCAATTTGAGGAAAATGTCGCTAATTTTTCCCAATTCAAAAGGAGGGATGGTAGTTTGAAAAACAAACAAAAATCACTGATTGGTATGAAAATTCATGCTCGTGTTGTAAATTTCATAGAAACAATTCGTGTCATGCTGAGGGTGAGTCGCACTTATTCAGCATTGCACACAATTTGCCATCTTTTCAAAAAAGACGCCGAAAAATTCTCGCTGAAGACTTAAGAGGGATAATCGCGTTTTAGTGGGGAAGCTTTCAGCATGTATGCGGTGTCCACCATTTTTGATTACGTCATAAATAACCAACGCTAACAGGGCTCTAGTTTATCTGCAGAAATGTTTTACCATCAGTAAGCATTGTACCACTCGCGAACCTATTGTGAATTCTGCCGATGGTAACTTTTATCCACCAAAGTTAGTACTCAGAATGCACCCATTATAGATCTTTACAGATAAAACTGCCGACTCCTGTGACAATCGGAAATGAACACAACATATTAAATGCAACTTTATCACCATTATTTCGATAATTTTCGAAACAACACTTAATTTTAAATAAAATCTGCCGACTTTTTTACATTACTAAATCAATCATAATTTCTCCGCATAATTTACTAACAAAGAATGAGCACATGCCTCGAGACAAAGGAATGGCGGCAATGCTAAGCATGCGCAATGGAAGTCTGCAAAGCGCGCACAGCGATATATAAAATTATGGAGCAATTTGAGCATTTTTATGAAATAATGTTATCATTTTCAACGGATAAACTAGTTTTCAGAGCATACATAAATAGCTAATTCGATTATCACAAGAACTGCAATACTTCGAAATAAAAGAGACGGCGTTTTGTAGAGAAGCATGTGGTCTTACCGTTCATCATCGTCATCAACTTTCATGCCTTCTCCGCCACCTCCAGCGCTTGCATTGTAGTCTGTTTCTTGTCCCTCCATAGGTTCTGCATTTTGCTGTTGTTGCTCGAACTGTTCAAATCCTCCTTCACCATTAGCCTGTTGATCGTACGTGTAGTCTGTTTGTTCCGCCATTGTGCAGTCCTCTACTTGGGCAAAATGGACGAGAGCTTGGAGTTTTAGTCACGTGCTTTATAATCCTCTTTCGCATTGGTTAATTTTTTTACAGCGCCATCTATGATTATTGGAAAATTTTCATGCGCGGATCCACTTATGACATACATGTTGTTGTTGTATATTGTGTCTCTGAGTATTCATTCTAGATAATGAACTGTTGAGACACAGTTCAATAAAATTGTATATAATACAAGCGACGAATAAGATATTGTGTATGTGCATTTATAGAGTTATATTATATACAGGATTTGATTTATTATTACCATTCAAGGTCTATGTCTAATTGTCAAAATATGTCAGATCTACTGAAATCAACTAGCTCTCTCCTTCAAAAACTGAATAAAGACTGACCACAAAGAACAGATATCTTGGAGGGAAAATCTCCAAGATCAATCCAATGACATAAGACAAATTTAAACACCAATGAAGACACAAGGGACATTTTGCCAAAATATAATTATGTATCCCAGGCCATTACACTGGAAAAGTGACCATTTTATTCATGTGTGTAAAAAATGAACTGATTCTTTATACATATACCCATCATATTGATCATACAATATGTACATGTATGATATGAGTCTGTCACATATTGAACAATTAATTATGGATCCACAAGGAGCTATCAACATTAATGATGAGAGATACAAAGGACATAAATGTATAAAATAAGTTTTGTTCATGCAATATACAATTCAGATTGATTGTAAGTGAATGGAAAGTAACAATAAAAAGAGATTAAAACTCGACTAGATGTAGCGAATACAAGTATACCAATCTGACTAAAGTACAGACCTATATTATATATATATATATATATATATATATATATATATATATATATATATATATATATATTAAAAAATATGAAAAGAAAACACAGAAATCCTCCGTAAAGCTTTAGCGCTTTCATTACATCTTCAGAAGCTTTACATGTTACATTTTTGTAAAGCTTCTGAAGATGTAATGAAAGCGCTAAAGCTTTACGGAGGATTTCTGTGTTTTCTTTTGATGTTTTTTTAATATTAGTATCCGATTACTGAGACTCTATTTCAATTTTGGATATATATATATATATATATATATATATATATATATATATATATATAATAATAATAATAATAATAATAATAATAAAAATATAGGTCTGTACTTTAGTCAGATTGCAAGTATACTATATTGTCATAGCATATATTACATTGTATAAGATACATATGTAATTATTTTTACTTTTAAAAGTTTATCACAAAACTGCAAAGGACACCAGGGGACCGTGCTTAAAAATCTCTTAACATTGTATGTAACAGGATTATCCCGGGGGAGTGCTTATAATTTTAAAAGAATCTTATAAAATCGTGCATGACCATAGATTTTCCCTGTATCTAGTGCAAAAATGTAAGCAAATTCAATTAGTTTATCGATATAAACCATGTGTCGATGTTAACACAATATTAGCCACAGTTCTTCAATAAGAATTAACCCTTTATCCAGAATATCCCTGTTTTCACAGGTCATTACTCATTAACCATGTAAGTTTCTTTTGAAGGTTCGGGTTAGAGAAGTTAGTACATTGTACATGATTTTGAAATACATTCCAGTAAATGCCCCCTTTCTTCTTTATGTTTATTACAACAAAATACAAAGAGGATTTCATCCTCCACTTTGCCAGAACTACAGTTTTGAGATATTCCAAGTTTAGGTTGGGATTTCTTGATTATTCTTTTTTTTTTTTTTTTTTTTAGGGGGGTGAACATTTGAAATTTGTCTGTCGGTATTTATGCTGTGTTATTTTTACTCGACAGGTTTGAAATTTGACCGTCGGTATTAAGTAATGCTGTGTCATTTTTACTGATTATTTTTATCTAAGTCTTTCCTCTAGCACAGACACTGATCTGCATGATCTAGATTTGTTTGCATTTATGCATGGATCTAGAATTTTTCTCCAAGGGGGGTGTAAGTATTTTTCCCAAGGAGGTTCCAAACTATCCAAGGGATTAACACTATTTTTACCAATTTCAGTCGGAAGGGGGGGGGGGGAGGATTCCGCCTCTGTAACATCGTGATCCGTTCATGGCATAACTATATTTATGCAAATCTAAACATATAATCGGACCGCCGCGGTGGCCGAGAGGTTACATGTATCTGGAGCATTCCACAGACCTAAGCAGGTAGTTTCATCGCCAAACGCTCGGCATCATGCAGACCTTAATCAAAAACGGATGCCTCGTGTCACAGTAAGTGTGGCACGCTAAAAAAAAAAAACCCTCCCTGCTCAAAGACCGTAAGCGCCGAGCATAGGCCTAAATTTGAAGCCCTTAACCGGTCTTGGTGAGGTCTCCATGAGTGATGAGTGAAACATTCTCGAGCGAGACGTTAAACAAGATACAATCAATCAATAAACATAACCGGCGCAAATATTTAAAAACACTAGTGCGAATCTTGCGCGAGGAATAGAAAGTGTATCATGAATATTAATGAAGAATATTGAAAGATAATTTGGACGGTAGACTTGACAGATGTTTCGTTCTGCTCCGTGTACACAAGAGTCATAAAAACTGGTTGCTTGTCGCTAGCCAAGGGTGACGATATACACGGTGCCCTGGGCTAGCGACAAGCAACCAGGGTTTTTTTTCGTCCAAGGTGTCAATTATATACAATGTATCTTGTGAAGATGTAGTAAAATTACTTGGTATTGATATTGACTTCGATTCTTTTAAAATTTGATGTCCATATTTCAAATATGTGTAGAAAGGCAGCACAATGTTCAGATCAATACATGTATTATGAAAAGAATAGGCAAACATCTAAGCAAACTTAACCTGCAATCAGTATTCCACGATTCGTTTATATTGTCAAATTTCAATTTTTGTCCACTTTCATGGCATTTCTGTACAGAGTCAAACACTAGTAAGATAGACAAATTACTAGAAAGAGCTTTGAGATCTGTGCATGAGAATTATGTTTGTAGTCATTATGATTATATATGTTTACAAGAATCCCCGCTATCAGGGGCGTAATATCAACGGTAGCACCATGCCAAGAAATTCCTAGCAAAATCTCCGGTATAGAAAAACCGTTATAAATCAGTGACCGCAATTAAGAGATAAGCGACGGCTACTATTAATTAGCATGTAATATGGTCCTGTTGAAGCCAACGAATTCAGACCGGACGGGATTTCTTGGCATGAAAACCCCAGGCCATCACATGCTATGGTGTGCTATTTCCATTCACCATAACATTCAATTAATGGTACTATTTTCTTATTTACATGTATAAACCCCAAATTATTACATATGTTATACAATTTTGTACATGTACATACCCTGTTTAATCATTAGGGAGAGGGCTTATATAGGCTAATCGCTATGTATATACAGTCGGAAATCAAAGTCAGGACCAAATAAACAGTCCAAGGCGATCCATGGTTCTTCAACTAACGGCGAGTTCACCTTAAACATTAAGGGAAGGGTACAGAGCCCCAACAAAAGTAAAGTTCATTCATTGTTCATAAATAATAAAAAAAAATTCCGTACCCTTGCTCTAATCTTGATTTTCATTTGAAATTTTCGACTAGGCCAAAATCTGGGGGTTAAAATGTTCCCTTAAGTCTGAATCAACATGAAGATAAAACAGTCATCTTATGGCATTTCAGAATGCTTAAATCTGTTTCCGGCAGGAGGGCCCTGGACCACCTACCAGGGCCCTGCCCTGGACCAGCCGGGGACCTTATAAGCGGTCCTCAGACCCCTTACCGTTATAGGTGCCTACACTTCAATATCATCTGTTACGCCCTGCGGACTATGACATTATATAGGAACTTTAAGAATTATTAATGGCATTGTACCACCATGCTTACATGATTTAGTTAAGATCAAAGAGAATAAATATAATTTTCGTTACACCAATAATTCACAGATTCCATCAGTCAGAACATCACAGTACGGTGAGAAATCTTACAGGTATGCTGCAACTGTACTTCGGTATAGCTACCCACAACATGTTAGGGACACAAGTAATTTTAATATATATATATTTTTAAATCCTTACTATCCCAATGGGACGGCAAGGGCTGCAAATGCAGTTCCTGTAGATAAATACTGCACAGCAACTCGTGACATGTATTTATATAATGTCTGCTATTGATGTTTTGTATTTATGTAATATCTGCTATTGATGAGTGCTGAACATGCGTATGTCTATTTTATTCTGGGTTGTTTTTTTTTTAAACTCTGCATGTTTGTTGCTTTGTTTCCATATGTTTTGAGTATTGTTTAATTTAGTCTATGTATGTGCTGTGTTCCCATGTTTTGAGTATTGTTTAATCTAGTCTATATATGTGCTGTGTTCCCATGTTTTGAGTATTGTTTAATTTAGTCTATATATGTGCTGTGTTCCCATGTTTTGAGTATTGTTTAATCTAGTCTATGTATGTGCTATGTTCCCATGTTTTGAGTATTGTTTAATTTAGTCTATATATGTGCTGTGTTCCCATGTTTTGAGTATTGTTTAATTTAGTCTATGTATGTGCTATGTTCCCATGTTTTGAGTATTGTTTAATTTAGTCTATGTATGTGCTATGTTCCCATGTTTTGAGTATTGTTTAATTTAGTCTATGTATGTGCTATGTTCCCATGTTTTGAGTATTGTTTAATCTAGTCTATGTATGTGCTATGTTCCCATGTTTTGAGTATTGTTTAATTTAGTCTATATATGTGCTGTGTTCCCATGCATTGGGTAGGATTAACCAAGCCATTCTGTGATTGTCTCTGTTAAATTGTATGTTTTATTTCATCAATGTTGAAATTGTTCATATTCAGTTTTAATATTGCTTGATAGTAACTTACAATATTTATTTTAGATACATGTATATAGTTTTTTTATTCAAATTCTTTTCTACCTAGATTCTTTTATTGAATTTACTCTTATAGTTTTATTCAGCCATCTGTGATATTTCCATGCATTAGTTTACTCTAACCAAGTCAATCTGTAATGCATTGCCTCTGTTATTTTCTGTTGCATGTTCTTTTCATCAATGTGTAAAGTTGTTCTACCTTAAATTTTGATAGCAGTTAATGGTAACTTACAATATTATTTTAGACAAATAATTAGAATCTTTAATTCAATTTTTTTTTCTAGACAGATTCTTTTAATGTTAATGGCTTTACTCTCATACGGAAATGAAACTTTTAAACATGGTAGACTGATGATTGACATGTGGTCGTCTTCCTGGTTTAATAAGGAAATAATCATTACTTAATATAATTGTTGTTTCTTGTTTCTCATTTATACTTGTTGCTTTGTAAATATGTTATGTGTCGGTGTAAAACCTCCCTGCTGGAGCTTGCGTTTCCTTGTTTTTATGACATGTCTGCTTGAAATAAAACTTATCTTATCATAGCAAAGATGTGTAAAGTTGGCCAAAAAATTCCAATATATACATGTTTACAAGCACAAATTCTAAGCTTTTGGAGCTCCTAGGCCCGAAGTGGATCGGCCAATCAATTAAGTTTGCTGACTCCCCCCCCCCCCATCTCTCTGTCTGTCTGTCTCTGTCTGTCTGTCTGTCTCTCTCTGTCTCTCTCTCTCTCTCTCTCTCTCTCTCTCTCTCTCTCTCTCTCTCATGGATTTGTATACACTAAAAAGACGATTTTAGAATTAAGTCTTGAACTTGTAACCCGTTTTAATGAAGTTAGATTTTTCAACCAAAAGTGGGGCCGGCACAAACCCCGTAATTCCCTCTGTAGATCGTCCAAAAACACAATTCCGAGAGAGCCGAAAAAAAGTAACAAAAGAAGGATTTTTATTACTTTTTCAATGATCAAATACTGTAATTTATTCCATGTAGAAAAAAAAATGAGATTTTTCATAGTGGGAAATTTACAATCCGAACAAGTGAATTGCCGAGGTTTCGTACATGATTACGTACATTTCATATATGATCATATTTTCCTGTGAGGATAGCCTGAATAAGATTGTCTTATTGTATAAATGTATTGGTTTTTACAATTTTGTTTCCACATTTTTGAAGGTGCTATATATTCTGCGCATTGTTGTTGTGAGTGCCAAGAAAGAGAAGGAAACACCGAAGACAATATGTAACAAAAACAAAACAAAACAAAACAAACAAACAAACAAACAAAAACATACGCCATATGAGATGTTTTAACGAGCATATTGGATAAATTTTGGTGTAATACGGAAAAGACTGCCAAAGGCCTATTTTGATATCGGGATCGGTATCCTAATTTCATCAACGGAAGTTTGAAGTTCCTAAGCAACACACGACACAATTGTGTTTGGCGTATAAGGTATGTACAAGATGTTGTGTGTACTTTCCTTGGCAAGTGTTTCAGAATCAATGTTAGCTTTTTCTAAATGCACAAGCAAATAATCCATTGGATGAAAATTGTAGCAAAAGCATATATTTTTCTGCAACATATGATTTAGCCAAATTATCTAAATTGCGACAAAGTTTTGCGATATAGTGATCTGGCAATAGACAGCGAGAAACATTTATTCCATTACTTTTTGTTAATAATATGATAGAAAACATTTCTTCTGATTACACACGTTTGTTAATTATCGAATTTACTGCAAAAGCCTGCCGTTTATTAAATAGATATTTAATAACACACGCGTACGTATTTCATCGATGTACCAGCTAGGCCTATGGCAATAAATAACAACTCTACTGTGATGTGTGTCAGTTGTTTTCCATAGCCTAGGAACATATTGGAACATTCAATATTCAGAATATAATATGTTTATTTGAATATATGTCTAATTCAGAACTCCAAAAGATAAATCATAACTAGGCCTTAATGAGGAGGAAAATGGATTTGTGCTAAATCAATAAAACATGTTCATACATATGGTAGAGAGAAAAAGAAATTAAGCAATTTCAGTTCATGCTAATGCTTTGCTTTTGGAAAGGGTAAACACAGGTTTCAAACAACAGCAAATATATGTATATGCTTTATATATATCATGCATAATGTTCAAATTTATACTCTACATCTGCATTCTCATGTTTTCTGTCAACATTGATCAGATTTTGGTGTAATTGGTGTACATTTATAATGTCATGATTAGATGGCAAGTAAATATTTTGCTGGAAAATGCAACATTTGATAAGATCTTCTTGTAAAACCTACTTTTTGGGCCAAAATACATTAGGAACCATCTACTTTATTGATATCTTCAAAAGACTTGTGGTGAAATGCATTCAGCATAGCTTGTAAACTTTCAGTGGAAACAATGGCTGCCGCAGTGGCATCACAGGC
This sequence comes from Ostrea edulis, assembly GCF_947568905.1. Lineage (NCBI taxonomy): Eukaryota > Metazoa > Mollusca > Bivalvia > Ostreida > Ostreidae > Ostrea > Ostrea edulis. Next base: position 69,423,037 of record NC_079167.1, read on the forward strand.
CCAGGGCATTGAAAGTAGAATCAGAACTATTGCACAAACCAAACGCATTAGAATCAAAGATTATTTTCAAGACTTTGATAAACTTAAAGGAGGTGGAGTAACAGGTGAGGTATTTGTTATTAAAACAAAAATTTCATTCTCGCATTTCAATGAAAAATCATGTTGTAAATTTACAAAAGTTTTTACACCTTTTTTTTCTTCTTTAGAGAACCAGTTTTTTAGATGCCTTTGTAGTGCCTTAGGTTTGCAGATAGATTCCAGCGATGTTGAGGCTCTTAAACAGAAATATATGAAAACAGATGGCCTGCTTAATTATATGCAATTCTGTAATGAAATCGATTTGAATTTCAACCCAAAGAACCTGAGAAAAGACCCAAGAGACCAGACATTTGAAGTACCTGAATTGTACGTTTTTTATTTACCATTAAATACACATTTATATTTCTTAATTTCATCAATTTAGGAGAGAGAGAGAGAGAGAGAGAGAGAGAGAGAGAGAGAGAGAGAGAGAGAGAGAGAGAGAGAGAGAGATGTTGCAGTAATATGTTAGTTTTTTGAGTGATTTCAGCATACATTATAGGAATGTCTGATGCTTTTCATTTGCAGCCTTGGAACAATAAGATCAGTAAGACCACTGGCTCCTAGTGAAGAGGAAAAGTTGCTGTCACTTCTAGGGAGGATACAGAAGTTCTATGAGTACCATGGAATCAATCTTAGGACATGCTATGAAGATTTCGACAGACATCACATGGGTGTTGTCACAGAAAGCCAGGTAATGGTGGATGATGGACTTTACAAAATAATTTGTAATTTATATCAAATGGGAAACACCATTCCGTGTACACAAAATAATTTCAAGCAAAACATTTAAAAGGAGAATGAATAATTGATTAAGATAAGCAAATGTTTGAATCTGGTGAATTTATGATATCTGATTATTTGAGTGGTCATGGTTAGTGTGCTTGATTCTCACGAATGAAGCCCAAGTTTGATTCTCAATATTGGCAGTGGTTGTATGTGATATTGTTATGATAGTTGTCTTCTCAGACACATAGGTTCCTCTTATGTATAAATGTCCCCTTATGCCAATGTCTGAGCAGACAAGATACATTTAAGGCCAATTCAACTTAGTAGATTATCATCCGGGGTCACAAAAAAATGTGGGGCGGGTGTGAGGATTTTATTTTTTATTTCCCGAGAGGAAAAAAAATTAATGACAAAAGGCATCACAAAAAGTGTTAATCAAGTTAACATTCAAACAATCCTTGGTAAAAAATATAAAACCAACATTCTGCCACTTTAATCATTCACTCATGTCACTGGGAAGCAAGTTTGTTTGAAATTGTAATTTTAGCGAAAATAAAAAAAGAATTGGGGCAGGCCCTTTTTTTGAGGGGCAGGGGGGGATGATAATCTATCAATTAATTTTAATTGGCCTAAGTTGTAGCACTTATTTATTAACCAATCCTGAAATGAATAAAGTTTGTATGATTACAATGTACATGATAAAAGTATTTAATTTTATTTCAGTTTCACAGACAATTCCCCGGTCCACCTGATGTTAGTGACAGTGAGATTGCATTACTTGTGCAAAAGTACAGAGACCCTGATCGACCAGGCCTTCTGAATTATCTAAACCTCCACCATGATCTGGTGGCCATACAACAACATGTTGCTGCTCAGAAAGAATTACCATCTGTGGGATCCCAGAAAAACATGGACCAAGTACCGATCATTGTAAGTCTTGATAAGATTCTTTATGCATGGAATCTTTCTTTTTTGGGGGGGTGGGGTGGGGTACGGTGGGGGTGGGGGGTTGGACTGACAATCATAGTATTCCTGATCAAAATTTATATCATATAATCATAAGTTATATGATATACAATGTTTCACAACACTTAAAAAAATTACATCAGGGTCGTTCTTTTGGTGATGCTAATGCTGCTAGATATCTAGCTAAGATTTACAAGGAAAGCAACTCAACAATTTTTTTTTTTTCAATGTTAAATGTTCTTTACCATCATGTTCAAGTTTCCATTGTTACAGTACACATTTGAGAAAATAAGAAAAAATTATATTTGAGAAAGAAAGAAAAACAAAGTAATGATTATACCAGTAATGATAACCTTTTCAATGGAAGATTAAAAGATTGAAAAATTATATTTTTCCTTTAGCAAACTGGAGATCCAGCATTAAATGAAATATTCGAGAAAATCAGGGTAGCCGTGTTTAAGAATGGAATCAGGACTACAGAATTCTTTCGAGACCATGACAAGCTGAGAAGTGGGATCGTGACAGAGAACCAGTTTAAGTGTGGCCTGTCTCTGGCTGTGGGGAAGGAAGCTCAGCTATCCAGGGCTGAGATACAGAAAGTGGTGGAGTATTACAGAATCTCTGATGACAGGGTCCAGTATCGGGAGTTCTGTAACATTATGGAAAATGGTGAGTTCTTTACGCCACATAACTTACATGCAATAATGAATTCTAGGGGTATCTCAATAGATTGTATTATTGAATGGATATACTTAGAGAAAGGCAATTTGTTGTTTGTTAGCGATAAGTGTTAATGATTGATCTCGACCTAAATGTATTTTCTACTAAATTCAATGATTCATTAAATCAATTGATTTTACTAGCATTTAACATCCCCAATCTGGAGAAGAAGCCTCTACAAAATGTTGTCCGTCCTCAGAGGGGTGCATTGTCCAGGGTAGGTCTTATCATTCAAGTTTTATTTGAATTTAAAGTTTCATCTAAATTTCTGTACAATAAAACATTTTCATGAATTATTTTTGACTTCATTGATATAATATGGAATTAAATGTTTTAATAGACATAGTTTAGTAAAATTCCCTGTGTTTGGTAAACTGTCAGAATGCTTCTTTTTCAGACTCTGAAAGGATTAACAGATGAGGAGGAGAGGCAATGCGAGCAAATCTTGCAGCAAATCCGAGAACAAGTCCAAAGGAAGAGGCTGATGATTTACCCCTACTTTAAAGACCACGACAGGGTAGGTTATCCTTACTTTAGATAGAATGTTCTATTGATAAAGTGATAATGTCCTATGGACCCGGAGAGTCTGTGCCAAGACACATATACATGCAGTTAGATTATTCTAACTATCCTTACTTTAGCTCTGCAACTCAAAATTTTTTTCATCCCATATTCATGTGCACCAAACTGAAATGAGTATTTGATCTTTATGAAAGAATGTAGCTTAAATATGAATTATAAGCAATAATAAACATTTTTTCCTGTGCAAATGAGACAACAATGAAATGGGGTTGAAGAATTTTTATTGTCTGCGTTACCTCCCTTCCCCCTGCTCTTTTAAAAAGACTTTCTTTGCAATGATTATTTATATATATCAGGGTGTTCAAGAATTTTTATTGTTTGAGTTACCTCACTCCCCCTGCTTTTTTAAAAAGACAAATTTCTTTGCAATGATTTGATATTCATATATCAGGGTGTTAAAGAATTGTTATTGTCTGAGTTACCTCCCTTCCCCCTGCTCTTTAAAGACAAATTTCTCTGCAATGATTATTTCTATATCAGGGTGTGGCATACACTAGAGTAGTGACTCCCACTCAGTTCTCCCGAGTCCTTCACTACCTAAGCCTCAATGTCAACCCAGAGGAACTTAAACTTCTACTGAGGAAATTCCAGGACCCTGCTAGTGGTGATGTTAACTACCCAGCCTTTGTCCAGACAGTAGATAAAGGTCAGCAGAATCATCACCTTAAAGCATGATATCTATCCAAAGTACTGTAAATTCCTATATATACGCGAGGAATTTATCATTGCGAAATTTTGCCAAAATTTAGCATCACTCGCGAATTAGAATTACTCGTTTTTATTTTTTTATTGCCAAATTACATGTAAAGACTCTTGATCAACAGAGCACTCGCGAATTTATGTTCTCGAGATAAGAGTTCTTTCACATAAAATAAGGAATCTACAGTATTCCAAGCCTTCAGTCCAAACTCCTTGAATGAATTAATTTATGTAGCTAAATTCAAATTGTTTATTTTGAATTTCAATTGACAGAGTTTGTTGGGCACACATTGGAGGACGTCAGTATGATTGACCAGACAAGAACTAACGTCCCAGTCGTGGAGAAAGAAGTAACTGCTGCAGATAGCAGTGTGTCATTTGAAGAGATGATGTCTAGAATTCGCCATGTGGTCCTCACCAACCGTCTCAGAGTAAGATAATAGCCAAGTTCAATTTTCAAACACAATTCATATGAAATTAATTTGTATTTATATAAAATTTCAAAAATGGGAAAAACTCTCCTGACTGATAAAAAGCTGCTCTGATAATAGTGATACCATTACATCAATGATTTCAATCTGTCTTACCATAAAAATTAAAATTTCAATACATACTTACGGAAATATACATACATGTATATTAAATATAGGTAATAGAATATTTCCAAGACTTTGATCCTCTGAGGAGTGGTTACATCAGTAAGACCCAATTCAAGAGAGGACTGGCCACCATGGGCCTGAGTAAACTCGGCTCTCAGGACCTGACCGAGGCCCAGTTTCAGATGCTGGCTAAATACTATGAGAATCCCAAATCTCCCGACAAAGTCTGCTGGAAGCAATTCCAAGATGATATCGAAACTGGTAAGATATAGAAAAGTTTAGAGCCATTGGACATTATATCTTATATAACTGAATCATATCAAAATCTGAACTTGCTTTCAGCAATTTTGATAAAACTTTTAAATTTTTAATTTCTAGTGAGACAAACAAAAATATGTATTAAAAGACTTTGGAATTTCATTTCACTTTGCATATTTTGATCCCATTTATTTTATCTGCAGTTTTCACTCAGCCTGGACTGGAGAAAGCCCCTACTTACCAGGTACCCAAATCTGAGATGTTCAGGGTCCCTAAACCTGGCACCGTCAACTGGGAGGGAGCCACTCAAGACCATATCAACCTTGTAGCAGAAACCATGAACCGACTCCAGCAAAAGGTCAACCAGAGGAGAATCCTGTGTAAACCATGCTTTCAGGATTTTGATAGGTACAAGGATATCACCTACTCCCCACTGACCCCCTGTTTGTTGTTATGTTTGTCATCAGAATTTTGGCTAAATCAATGGTATCTTTTCAGGCACAACAACGGTCATATAACCAAGGTCCAGTTCCGTCAGTGTTTAACCTACCTACAACTGAATGCAAATGAAGAAGAAATGAAGGCCTTGGAGGCAAAATTCTGCAATGACATGGGTTTCAATTACATCGCTTTCCTCCAAGACCTGCAACCCTACATGCCCCCCGACTTCATGTATGAAAAGAGGTTAGAAGATATCCGTCTGACCAACACCAAGAATAAACTGCCGGAAGTAGACCCGGTTGTTGATCTGGAGGGTGTGCTGATGAAGATCAAAACCAAGGTATGTTGGGTATGAACTTAAGCATGGATGGATGTATATTGTTTAATGTCCTGCTTGAGAATTTTTCACTTGTATGGAGATGTCGCCATTGCTGGTGAAGGGCTGCAAAATTTAGGCCTATGCTTGGCGCTTATGGCCTTTGAGCAGGGAGGGATCTTTATTGTGCAGCACCTACTGTGACCTGGGGCCTCGGTTTTTGTGGTCTCATCTTAAGGACTACTCCATTTAGTTGCCTCTTATGAAAAGCAAGGGGTACTGAGGACCTATTCTAACCCAGATTCCCAGGTTCCATGTCATAGCCATTGGCACGATAAAGAATCCTCACTGCTGCAGCCATGCATAAGTCAAAATTTGTGGCACTTCACCTAAAGATGGTGGCGTCTGTAAAAAAAAAGTCCAGAATGGGATGTAAAACATCAAACAAGAACTTATCAAGTTTCATTTCGTGAGGCCCAAGGAATGAATTCCTAATTTTAAGTTTTTGTAAATAAATATAAGCAGAAACTGTCCATTATGTGAGAGAGAAAAATGATCCTGAAATGTTTCTGATTGACATCTTTCTCTTGCTTTCAGTCTACCTGTAGGCATATAACAAGTTATTAGGTTTACCTGATTCTGTCCAATAAGTGGACAATTACTGTCCATTATTTTTAATAATAGGCAGTATCTGTCCTTTATCACAAATAATGGACTGTAATTGCCAGCTTATTGGACACCTACAGGTAACTTAATGAATCGTTTTTAAGTACAAATTGACACTCTTCTTAACAAAAGCCTGAAATAAAAGGATTACATGACAAAATGGATTTAATAGTATTTCCATTTGGAAGGGAATCACAAATGTCTTGATTATACACAAAAACTGGGGAGTACAATAGATTTTATTCAATTGTTTATTAACTTTAAGCTATATAGCTTACTGGTTTACATAAATCATTAACGACACAGTTGATATCAGGAAATAAAGTATATATATGACAATCAAGTAGAATGAGAAATTAAACATAAACAACACTTTAAGTAAATGTATACTTTTTATTACCCAGGTATCAAGAGAAAGACTGAGAGTCCTGGACTTTATGAAGGATTACGACAAGCTCCGCTCTGGCAGAATGCTGAAGACGTCCTTCAGGAGAGCCCTCGATCTATGTGGATTCCAGCTAAAGGAATCTGAAATAAGCATTCTGGAGGATAAGTAAGTCAGAATTCTAATCTCGAACAATCCTTGCAAATAAAAGCATTTGATTAAAATTATCTATTAAGAATGGGTATTCAATCCAACTAGAAAATAATTATATTATATGTATTGTTGATAAGGTGACAGATTAAATAGAGAGTAAACTGATATAGAGGTAAATCTTATGTCTGTAGATGGACATGAAAAATAAACTCAAAAGTAGATTAAAGAAACGCCAATCTGATTAAAATCCGATCTTTTATTGCTCGGTTATTGTTAGTGACATAACAATTAACGGAGGGGATCAAAGATCGGATTTTAATTAGAAAGAAGAAAAGTCATGTAATGTTGTCTCCACAGATACCAGTCCAGAAAGGACCCAGAGTATGTGGAATACACTCAGTTCTGTGACGAAGTGGAGTCCATCTTCACCTTTAAGGAACTAGAGAAGGCTCCTCTGCAGGAAGTCATTCCATTCAAGCCCCCGGAGGAATGGACACTGAACTCATTCAAGAGCGCTGAAGAAGAGCAGAAATTTCATGCTGCCATGCACAAAATAGCTGAAAAAGTGAGTTTTCCCTGCAGAAAGTGGCAGGAAAAGTTGAATTTACCTGTTTTCTGGAAATTTATTAAATATGAACTTTAGTATGCAACTGTATGTAGACATTTCATACTGAAAATTCCAAATGTATTGTTTCTCGAGTATTTGTAAAGAAAGCTTTTTAAAAAATCTGTTGCAGGTCAGGAAGCATCAGATGCAGTTGTTCCCCTTGTTCGAAGATTACGACAGGGTTCATCGTGGATGTGTATCCGAATCTCAATTCCACCGAGTCCTGACTGAGCTGGAGCTGGGTAGCCTTGTCAACAGACAGGAAATTGAACTCATTTCTAACTGTTTCCTCATCACACAAGGACGTCGAGATGTATACTACATCGGTTTCTGTGATATGATTTATGAAATTGCCAAATTTGAATGGAGAAAACCATAAAGGAGACGATTATATTTGATTTTGCCCCCCTTTTCACTTAAGATCAGAAGGTATTTTAAAGCATTATAAGTAAAAGGATTTGTGATGTTCATGTGTATATATAGAAAATGTATACTCTAAAGTTCTAAATAAGTGTTTTATTAGCACCACCGAGTATGCTCCGAAAGTTAGGTAATTCTTTTAAAATGACTGCTATCATGCGTTAACTGCAAAACCTTCAATTATTATGCTTTTCTCATTGTTGAATTTTTGTTATAAGTGTCACATTTTATGTAAACAAGTATTAATTCCATTGTACAGATGTATATGAGAATATTCATATGTGAAAATAAAGTGACTTTGATATATACATACTAAAATCTTGATTATCTTGGCTGAGGGTTGTTGTTGTACATCTTATGTACTTTTTAAGTCCTGTGGCTCGTTTCACAAAGCTAATGTAGGACTAAGTTAATCCTTTCCCCATGTTGTTTACTTATACGCTTCAAAAACTCCTCTTATCTTAGGATATCCCCAAGTTATGCCATAACATTGATGTCTTAATTAAGAAGAAACTAAATATGGCGACTGGTTAGAAATAACCCAGAGGACTATGATCGGATCGTGTAACTCGAATGTTTAGAATCCTCGGCATTTGATCCAGGACATCTATATATATATACACATGTATATATATATATATTTTTAAAAAATTGTCTTCTTGTAAACATAATATGTTTACAGGAATACAATTTTTTAATTATATATATATTTAAAAAAAACAAAAAACCGTCGAGTGCCTGTCCATCTGTGAGGAACTTGAAAATGGCATTAAACAAGACCTACACGAAGGTTATATGCTCTACCACATTTCCCAAGCCCAGGTTATGGTTACTTTAAGGTGTTTTGCTATGGGCAACTTTCAACGATTACCGCCGACTTGTAACACTTGAGATCATGCTAGAACGAGTTCGAGATGCGTCTGTATCCTCGGTAAAAATCAGTCCTATTAAAATGTCTGTCGATGAAACTGGAATTACAAACACCATGCTTGATTTCTCAACAATCTGTGTTACCCCGGGATTATAAAGGTAACACACAGATTGTGTCTCTGTTCTAGCACTCTGCAGTGGTCGATCCATAATATGACCTTGCCATGTATACAAGTAAGCCTTTACTTGTTACATGTACTTAATATGTAGGCAGTAAAAACGGGGCATTGATGTGAATTGAGAAAATGGCATTCATTTTAAAAATGACGAAGTTATATATAAAAAAAACCAAAAAAAAAACCAAAAAAAAAAAACCATACACTAGTGAGGGTCAGAATTGCATGGGGAAAATATACATGTATCATGACAATGGTATGGTTATGTAATCTGACTATATTGAAATACTGACTTAGCTGTCTGCAATCAAATGTGATGGGTTTTACAATACACCAGCAAATGCGCAGTACCAAGGAAGACGGGGAGGGGGGTTTGGTTAATTTCTTTGGAAACGAGGGGGTTATTTATATTAGAGGGGGGGGGGGGGTATAAAAGTTAACAAAATGTTCGTTTTTTTTCCTCGGAGCAAATAGACCAAAGCGTCCCAAAGGCACGCTGAGATTGGTCATGAATGGAATTTGCCAAGCACGGATTCCTAAGACAAACATCATGTAGGGAATGACTGCAATGATAAAAAATAGTTACCTAGGATGGAGCTTCAATACAGAAATTTTCCATACCCAAAACCAAGACAAATTTAAGATAGGTCTAGATACACAATTATAACCATAATCACATATTTTTGCGTACGGCAACCTGACCACCTCTCTAAAAAAAAAAAAATGCCTTCAATATATCGCCAAACGACCAACGAGTGAGCAACGAGTGGCGGTGACACAGACCAGAACACCATTGAAAGATGTTTTGAAGTGTAGGGAATGTAGTTTTGTTGTATCCACATATGAGTTGGTACACTGTATATACTGCATATGCCTTTTTAAAGTAGATCCATCCCGGCTCATGCAACTTTGCCTTATCATGGGTTCAAACTAGAAGCCTACGGCTTCGGGCAACAGACCCGTTCTCGGGTCAAACAAAACAGCTGTTGTCTTCGAACCCAGTCAATAACTTTATAATAATCATGTAACTCTACACCGGGTGTATCCGGCTTTGGTATCAAACTTTGAATGTTCAGATGGACAAATGAATAGTTAGTTTCAAGTAGAGTGTCAGCTTTTGACAGAGAACTTGACATGGTGGTTAAATTATATTGTTAGTTGAGACACACCGACCCAGAAAGTTTGGGACCAAGGTTAACCTCTATGTCATTTGCTAGGTTAATCATGAGGGACGATGTGTATAGGACACTTAAAAAGCACCAATGGAAATTAATCACGGCGTTTAACAGGTAATCTGTATTGGTTTAATCTGGCATTTGCGATGCAGGTTCCGGGGTTAATGGAACAAGTATTTCCCCTACTACTGGTTAATGAATTAGGCAAGTTTTGGTATCAGTGATACAATAGGTAGATATTCAATTCCACGAAAATACAAAATAACAATACAAATGATATTCGACATACTCCGTGGAATACGTACACAGCGTGCACAAGGGTAGAACATTTACACTCTTACACGACAACAGACACTGTCAACAGTCATTATGTTGTGTCAGGATGAAAATATTTCCAAGCATCATAGTGTGTAGGCGTGGGAAACTTCATCGTAAAATTAAAGAAATAAAAGAAAGTTTTCGTTTGAGACCAAGTGCATAACCTAAACTCAAGCGATTTGAATCACAACGTGAAAAGAAACAGTACACATTCCATAACCACAAACAAAAATAAATTTTAAGTAATATAATGTGGCCCCACTCTACCCTCTGGGGTCATGATCTGAACACATTTCAATCTACTCTATGACAGGAAGTTTTCACTTAAATCCTTAAATCCCTATTGTGGCCCCAACCTAACACAGGGATCGTGATTTTAACAAACGTGAATCTCCACTATATTAGGAAGCTTTCATGTAAATATCAGCTTTGGATCCCCTATTGTGGCTACCCTACACCCCCCCCCCCCCGGTGGTCACGATTTTAACAAACTGGTTCTTGAGAAGTTTTCCTTATATATTTGCATGTAAAATTTTGATCCCCTATTGTGGCCCCACCCTACCCCCGGGGGGCATGATCTGAATTTTTAAAAATCTACTTTATATCAGAAAGCTTTCAGGTAAATCTCCATTCTTCTGGCCCAGTGCTTGTCGAGAAGATGTTTAAAGATTTTCTTTATATATATTTGAATGTATATATATTTGATCCCCTATTGTGGCCCCAACATACCCCGGGGGTCATGATTTTAATAAACTTGAATCTCCACTATATGTGAGGAAGCTTTCATGGAAATTTCAATTTTTCTGGCCCAGTGGTTCTTGAGAAGATTTTTGGATGACCCTACCCCATTTTTGCAGTTTTGTAATTATCTCCCCTTTAAAGTGGACGTGACCCTTTATTTGAACAAATTTAAATCCCCTACTCCCAAGAATGCGTTGTGCCCAGTTTGGTTAAAATTGACCCAGTGGTTCTGGAGAAGAAGATGAATATGTGAAAAGTTTACGACGACGACAGACAATGGACAATTTCGATTAGAATAAAAATGCATTCACTGAAACCGGTGACATTGGTTTCGGGAGTTCACGGAATCCGGCGGTAGGCGACAACGCACACAAGCAGTATAAACATAATTCTTCTGCTCGTAACACCCCCCCCCCCCCCAATTTTGATGTGTATACTAGTTAGTGCACTTGCATTCCATTAATATTCCCATATCTTTTATATCAGTGCTCAATTAATCACAACGTACATTTGCTTTCCACAACCCATTACCATATAATGGGCCTCATTAACATATATACTACTCAAAATTTGATAAGGATCACTAGGTTATATGTGTGTAATTTACCACTAACAAAACAAAAGACATAAATTTGACTCAGAAACGTGTTTACTCAGGTTATGAATGAAAATTCATGAACGGCATGAACTTTTATCACCAGAAAGAATTACACAGTTTTTGGGGATAGTCCATCATTACACTTAGTCGATGAAGTGCCAATACCGGGTATGACCTCCCCTTGCATCAGCGACGGCTTGACAACGTCGAGCCATGCTGTCAATAAGCACCCGGATGTTTCCAATGGGAAGGTTGTTCCACTCTTCCACGAGGGCGTTTCCGAGCACTGTCAAAGTCGTGGGTTGTGCTCTACGGCGTGAAAGGGCAAACTGCAGCATGTTCCATACATGCTCAATTGGGTTCAAGTCCGGCGAGCGCGCTGGCCAGTCCATACGGACAATTGTCTCCTGTTGAAGGTACTGCTCCACCACCCTGGCGCGATGAGGACGGGCGTTATCATCCATCAGGATGAACTCAGGCTAGGGCCAACAGCACCAACGTAGGGTCTGATGTAAACATCGATGATCTCATCCCGGTACCGCACCCCCGCCATTGTTCCTCTCTCCAAGACATGAAGATCTGTTCTTCCATCCCTGCTGATTCCACCCCAGACCATGATGGAACCACCACCATAACGGTCATGTTCACTGATGTTGGCATCATGGAAACGTTCACGTTGTCGTCGCCACACTCGGTGCCTCCTATCTGTAAAGTCCAAACAATACCTGGACTCATCGGTGAACAGAACTTGAACCCAATCGTTCTGTGTCCAAGTGACATGATCTTCAACCCAGTCCAATCGCTCCCACCGGTGTCGAACAGTCAGAGGGACTCGAACACATGCCCTTCTCGAGTTGAGACCTGCATTGTGAAGCCGATTCCGTATCATCTGAATGGACACATTCACCCCCGATGCGTTCAGGAGGTCGTTACGTAGGCTGGTTGCTGTCCAGAAGGGATGGCGTCGTGCCTGAAGAGCCACAAAATGGTCTTGGCGTTGGGTTGTCGACCTCTGACGACCACCCCCATGTCAGTGTGCTGCTGTACCAAAAGTTTGCTGTCGGTTCCAGGCCCTGTTTACAACGCTCTGGCTGACGTTTAGTGCATTTGCAACGTCACGTTGTGAATAGCCAGCGTAAAGCATTCCAATACATCTCCCCAGTTGTTCTGTCGTCAGGCAACGCCTTACACGTTGAGGGGCATTGTGTTGATAAACGTAGTGTAAACACTCAAGTGAGTTTGAAATTTTAATCAGACACCGATGCCTGAGTGAAAATCGTGCAATGGTAGCAAAAGCATAAACTGTGATGAGAAACGCATATGACATGAAATGCACGTGCAAGTTTGTTGAAGACGTTTTTGATTTCACTTGGACACAATATTGCCAGTTATGCAGTTATTAATTTTTTAAACAGAAAAATATCTATGATCCTATCAAATTTTGAGTAGTATATTTCCCCCCATAAACGTAGGGACAGCGGGCGGCGATACCACATCTGATATCAAATAATGTCTTTTCTGAAGAAAATCACTTCTCGATATCCAAAATAATAATAATAATAAATAGATAGATTTTTTTTAGCATCAGAAAAAAGAATTGGATTTCTGATATCAATAATGATTTTCTGATATCAGAAAACAGAATATCTGATATCGAAAATGTTTTTATATCAGAAATTGGCTGAAAAATACTTAAACGGCGTGTCGTAGACATCTCTGGATTCATTAATGTATTAAATTTTGAAGTGCATTTATTAAAACATTTTTCTGTACACTGAAAATAGGTAAAAGAAATATAAATGTCAAAAGATATAAACACTTAGAAATTGATGATGTCAATGTTTTTTGACAAATTGCTTGTGGTAAAACTCTGCTTGACAAACTGATCGTAAAGCCTTGTCAAGCGAAGCGAAATTATTTTCATTCCCGCCTTGTGAACCCGAGCCACAGACAGACAAATATGGTGGTGAATGTTCCCGGTTTGATCTCAGTCATTATCTTCTATTTCGTCATCTTAGTCATCGGACTTTGGGCGGCCCGCCGGACTAAAGGCGAAACCAACAGCGAGAATGTCATGCTGGCAGGGCGGGACATTGGGGCATTCGTGGGGGTATTCACCACAACAGGTTAATTTTTTTTATATATACTTGAAAGTAAAGTTTATATCAATCTTGTGTCTACTGTATTTCTACTCTATGTCGTATAAATCTCTGTATTGGGGCATTCGTGGGGGTGTTCACCACAACAGGTTAATTTTTTTTTTTTTTTTATTATTATATATAATTGAAAGTAAAGTTTATATCAATCTTGTGTCTACTGTATTTCTACTCTATGTCGCATAAATCTCTGTATTGGGGCATTCGTGGGGGTGTTCACCACAACAGGTTAATTTTTTTTAATTTTTTTATTATTATATATAATTGAAAGTAAAGTTTATATCAATCTTGTGTCTACTGTATTTCTACTCTATGTCGCATACATCTCTGTATAAGATATACCATTTCTCCCAGACAACGGTATATGTGTGGTTTTTACCTGCATATAATGTCTGTTGTAGAAAAAGAAAACTTGTAAACAATCGTATGTATATAACACAAGAACATGTACTAAGATTTACAAGAAACACACACACACACACACACACACACACACACACAGAGAGAGAGAGAGAGAGAGAGAGAGAGAGAGAGAGAGAGAGATTGCACATGAAGATGTTATTTCTACAGTATGAAAGTCGCCAAAAATGTAAGGTATCTGTTTGTTTCATCTACATAATTATACAAGTACAACGAATTACGCAATCAAAGAAAACGATAGAGATGCAGATACACGTACTTCTTACTGAGCCTCTTAGCAACGGATTTGACCCTTTTTTTTGCAGTACATAAACTTGTGATGGATCTCCATAATAATTGTATTTCTCTCTCTCTCTCTCTCTCTCTCTCTCTCTCTCTCTCTGTGAAAATTATTTTTCATTCAACAACACAGGTTTTTAGTAATTACGTCTTCAACATACCATTGTTTGTTTGAACGGTATCGATACTGTTTTTCATTGAATTATATAGAAAATAATAGTGATTGACTTTATTCATTGCATAATTCAACTTAAAATAGACAGAATTTGGTGCTGTTCATCTTGATAATATTAATATCGAAGCGAAACAAAAACAATTTGAAAAATATTTATGAAAAAAAAAATGATGGGGTAATCGAGTTCGTTTTTTAAAGAAAAAGATGTCAAAGTTTGATAAAAACCATCAAAACAGCAGTTTTTAACAAATAACGTTACACATATTCGCGACACCATTCAACAATGTTATTTACTTTTTATGCATCACTTCCAAAAGAACTCGAAACAACGTTATTGACTCCTAGTTTTGAAAGGGAAATCAAATATGTATGGACAAAATAATCAATTATATACAAAATACATATCACAAAATTTCTTCATATATATAAATGTGTACATATATTGCGCTATATATCTAGTTGCGCGGCTAATAATTGAAATTCTTTTCTTCTTTTGTGATCGCATGATCGTAGTAACACGGATAAACTAATAATAGTACAATTTTATTTTTGAATCCCATTAAGGTTATTTTTTCAATTTCATATAGTAATGTCTCAATATTCTATTCTAACCAGAAATACAACTAAAGTTGTTTCTATTTTACAATATATTATTTTATGTTTATTTAACACCCCTCCCCTCACAAACACATAGAAATGATCACTTTCCCAAGCCAAACAATCCCTCAAAAACATGAACGCGGTTTAAAACTGTAATTATTTTAAACTTGTATTGCAGATTCATTTGAAATGTCAGCCATTTTTTCTAATTTTCGACCACCTTCACTATCTTGTTCTTTATACATTTAGAGTCTTGAGCCCGTTGCAGTGTTTGAAATAACCGTGCTCCCGGCCGTCCGAGACACATAACTTTTACCACGGGCGAATAAACTTGATATAGACGCCCGATCGGATATGATAACATTTCCACTAAATAAAATTTAGATGAATCAACTTCATTATTGTACCTGTAACAAAATGGACAGACCTCGTCAATTTAGTACATTTTACTGCATATTCTACCGTATATTAAAATTTCAATAAAATATAATGTACATGTACTAGAAACGAATTAGGTCCATCGTACTTCATTAGAAGATAGATGTAGTAATACATGTAAAAGTAATTTTAAGAAATGCAGTTATTTTCTCAGGGCTAGTAGGTCTGTGACAGAGCTAACAACTTTTACAAGCAGTCAGCTTTGCATGTCTAGCTAAATTTATACAGCGATTTTCAAACATTCCTTGGGGTGGGCAGTTGTAGGGTTCAACTGACTGTATTTGTTTACTTCCCTACGAAAGCCTATTAGTATCATGTAAAAAAAAATAAACTCACATTCCATTATCTCGTATTTACGAGATAATATTGATATAAAGCCGAGTTGCACAACCTATGGATACTCTTGGAAACGTTGGATACTATTTCCCTCTTTGTTGATTGGTCAGCAAATCGAAATGATCTTATTTCCCTCTTTGTTGATTGGTCAGCAAATCGAAATGATCTTATTTCCCTCTTTGTTGATTGGTCAGCAAATCGAAATGATCTTATTCAAAGTGTGTTTGTGTCGGTACATATTGTAGAAGGAGTCATTTAACAACTCTATCTACATATATATACAGGTTTCACACCTCCAGTTTACAATCCTATGAATTGGAGATCAAACCTCCATCAGTGGCGGATTTAAGGGGGGGGGCGGAGCCCCCCTCCCCCCTAAAATGTTCAAATTTAAGGTAAATCGTGGTATCTTGTTTAGAAAAATGTACTAAACGATAAAAGAAGCAATAATTTCTTCCAATTCCGGAGAAATAAATGACAAAATCTTTTGATTTCTTCAATTACTTTCTTGGGAGAACTTCATTTTTTCTAAAAACTCTTAAAATTTGCGTCATAAAAAATGATGGAAAATAGTACAAATGACTAATTAGGAGACATATTTCAAGCCCTATAAAACTGTAAAATCCTGGAACTTCCGGGGACTTCGCCCCCTGGCCCCCAACAGGGCTTCACCCTGGACACACTGGGGGCCATACCCCCTGCCTCATAAAGTGGCGCCCCCTGTAACCGCAATTCCTGGACTCACCCCTCTCCGTAATAAAACAAGGATAAACACCCGTTGATCTGACAAATTTTGAAAACACAAAAATAGACGTATAAATATTCCGGTTCTAATGATATTAGTCTTTGATTATTGTATAATCCGATGAAAGAAATAAAACCCACAAGAAATGTGCGTAAACATATGCATTTCATACTTCTAAAAGTGTGATTATGACCGGAACTAAACTTACGCGGACCGGAACTTAAATGATAACCCGGAACGAAAATTATAGGTATTTAGCATTCCTAAATCATGCGACACCGGACGACAATATGTACCGTCACACTCTCAAAATTATTAGATGTACATGTACATGTAGCATCAGGCACTGATCTACAAGTAGAAATGAGACTTATTGAACTAAGTTTGGATTTTTCTTTCAAATCTAGACTAGATCTATATACTCAAATGTATGCAATATTTTTCTTTTTCATTGATCAACTTCATACTTCATATGAGTTGTTTTAACGAGTTATTGCATAACATTTTAGTTTAATGAGCTACCTCAAGCAATGCAATTATCATTCTTCTTTGTCAATAAATGAACGAATCATTTTACTTTCGTACAGGAAAAGAGTTTCCTGGTATGAAGACAAATGTACCACCTCTAAATTTCTGATATACTATAGATGAAATCCCGCGCAAGCGGGAAATCACAATTAGATAATATTGCATAGAGGAAGTACTTTTTTAAAAAAAAAATTCCAAAAATTGTTGCACACATGAATTGAATGTCAATAAAACTTAATTATTAGAAAGTCACTTGGAGCTGCAAATCAAATGTTCCTTATATATGTAACAAATGATCTCTCTCCGTATTGAATATTAGATAATGATTATACGAATGCAATTGTAATCCGTCATTTCGATAGCTGACCAAAGACAAAACATGAACGGATGTTCATGATTTAAAAATTTGAAACTCAGTATTGCGAATGTGTTTATAATGGTAGTTTTTGTCCAGTGCGACAATTTAAGGACAAAATTATGAATACACAACGTTTCTTCTCGTTAAACGCAATAATCGAAAACAAAATTATATGAATGCAGGGGCGGGTCCAGGAATGTTTGAAGGGGGGTGTCTACCATTGATTTTGGTTTTAAAAGGGGGGGGGGTCCAACCTCAAAATGCGTGATTTTTACCCTCAAACACATCAAAATCTTGTAATCAACGAGCTTGGCCGCAAAAACAAACAATTGATGTATATACATAAGTCATTATACACAATAATACGGCCAATTTAATTACCGGTCGGTTCTGTGGTTAAGAATTGACATTAATGTGGAGATGATAACACGATCATGAATAAGACTTTAAATGTTAAACAATTGACCACAGCAGGGTACACAGCTGTCGGATGTACTTTATTACATAATCACCGACTTTTTTGCAGCCATACATTACCTGAGGCTATTATCTGGCCTTCGTGACCAGCTCTGTGTGCACTGGAGCGACGCAAGATTTCCGGTCGCACGCCTTGACTGAATAAACAAATTTTGACTGCATAAACAAACTGGCGATAATGTGTCACTGACAAAGGAAAACACAAGATAGATTTAAAAATACAATTTATTGCAAAAAGAGATTTTCGCCACTTTAATTTTTTTTTCGCCAATTTTGAAAAAAATTCGCCATTGGCGAAAATGGCGAAACCCAGCTTGAGCACTGTTGAGAGATATCTCTTAAAGCTAGAGAGATATTTCTATCTCTTTAACTTAAAAAGATATATCTTTAGATTTTCCAACCGGGGATCATAATGACTTCTACCTGTTGCATTGCCATTGATATGATGTAACCCTATTTTTTTAACCAATCAAATTACTTCTAGTGTACAAATGGAAAAGGTTGAAGATGTGGTTGGGGTAACATCAATAAGTTGACGAGAGGCTAAATCCAGTCTAGCTCACATACTTTATCAATTTATTGTCTTTGATTTTTGTTACCTTTATATACTTCACATGCGGTAAACACAAAATCTTCGCCCGGGATTGCAGCCATCTTTTTTTAACGATTAAAGAGATATCTCTTATACTTTGAGATATATCTCTCTAGGAAGTCTTAGAGAGCTATCTCTTTAAGTTAAAGAGATATCTCTCAAAGTGAAAGAGATAACCCTTAAAGTATAAGAAATATTTCTCTTAGTGAAAGAGATATCTCTTAAAGTGAAAGAGATATCTCTCTAAGTGTAAGAGATATCTCTAAAAGTAAAAGATATATTTCTCTAAGTGAAAGAGATACATGTATATCTCTAAGTGAAAGAGGTACATGTATCTCCTTTTTTTTTTTAGAGAGACATCTCTTAAAATTAAGAGATATCTCTCATTTTAAAGAGACATCTCTTTAATTTAAAGAGATATATCATTTTTCGAATAAATAGTAAAAGGGCTTGCCATAGTATGAACTGCGACGCTTCACCGCGGCACACTTCATATAGAGCGTTAGAAATCTATTTCTCATTTTACGTTCTACTTTCTTTTTTCTTGGAATTCCCAGCCGTTAAAAAAACCTTACTATATTGATCAAGTAGTTTTGTATTTGAACGAGCATTGTTTACAACTGAAGCGATTCATCATTAGAGAATATTGAAAATGTAAATACATGTACATAAACAATGAACGTATAGGGGCATTTTTTTAAATTGGCGAGACAGAAGGTACCAAACTACAATCCAGATCAATGACGATTGCATGCGAGCACGTGAGGGTAATAGAATATTGACTGCGCGCATTTGATGATAGAAATATATTCATTATTGTTTGTAATATTGGGCATTCGGGATGCATTTATATGAAACCAATAAAGAAGTCCTTGAAAATCACTTAATCTAATTTTTAAATATTTTTATTGCAAATGTTCGAATTTCCCCCCAAGTGTTCTGAGGTGAAAATAGTGGATGGATTTATCAAGATAAGAAAAACAATAACTTTTCTTACGTTTTATATTACTCAGGAGAAAAGAGGTTTTTGGTTTTAACCCTTTAAAGTTTCTAAATTCATTCAGTATGGTGTCAAAAGGAAGTCGATTTAATATGTATACGATGTGACCGTTGGACCGAGCGAAGCATGGAATGTCCCAAGTGATAGTCATAACGTCAGATTGTGATTCATTTAAATATATATATATAATGAAATTTCCCTTGCGCTAAACACCCAATAACGTCTCGTAACATTTAGCCTCGACTATTTTCTCTTTCAAAGCAAACAATTATAAACAACAATAATACATTCTGTTTGCAATTAAAAAGACTGTTAAAAACTAAACAAAATTAACAAATAAATTCAAAGTGGTAAAAACGTAACCGCAAGTGGGGAGTCAAACGGCTTGCGTGACCTAGGCTAATTTAAAGAAACTCATGAACTCGTTCATCTATTTAGACATAGGCCTAAATTTTACAGCCCTTCACCGGCAATGGTGACGTCTCCATATGAGTAAAAAATTATCGAGCGGGACGTTAAACAATATATAGTTAATCAATTAATAACTGCTTGCCTCCCAAAAACCCACAAAGAAGACATGCCTGGTCGACCCATCGGAAGTGCCATCAGACATTCCACGGAAAGAATTTCTGAATTCCTTGATTTTCATCTCCGTCCTCATGTAGAAAATTTGTCGTCATATCTCAAACACACCTTGGTGACCAAATACGTCACCTCCCTGTACACCAAACTTCTACAACAGGAGGGTATTGGAGCTTGCAGGAAAGTTTGGGATATGAGGTCCATTCAGAGACCTTCTACAAAATCGGTGGTCAAGTTCCTGAAACACGTCTAAAGCGCAATAACTTTATGTCCAACGGCGAATATTTCCTACAAATAAGAGGCACGGTCATAGACACCAAAATGTCTCTTTCTTATGCCAACTTTTTTCATGGAAAGACTTGAACGTAACCTACTAAATCGGGCACCGAAACAGCCTCTTAATTGGTTACGATTCATTGACAATATTGAGATGAAATGGATAAAAGCTCGCGGAGACCTTGACGACTATTGAACTAATCAACGCATTTCATGCTTCTAGTAAGTTCACTGTTACCATTTCTAATCTTTCTAGACACCACGTATCAGATCGTTGACGGATGTGTGGAGTTCAGTCTCCACACCAAACACACTGACTTCCATCTATAGCTGCCATCCTCCCCATGTGTTACAAGGAGTACCTAAATGTATAATCACCAGAGTTCGTCGCATCTGCTTCACTCCTGCACTTTATCAAGAACAGAGCACCCATCTGAAAAACCATCTGTGCAAGAGATACTATGAAACCCCCAAACAGTAAGCAGCTATTGATGAAATGTCAAAACACGACAGACAATCCCTAATATGATTGTTAAGCCGTTGTTGGCACATTGATTTTGACTGCGGATAACTCCGTTTACCTGATCAGGATATGGGGCTCACGGCGGGTGTGACCGGTCAACAGGGGATGCTTACTCCTCCTAGGCACCTGATCCCACCTCTGGTGTGTCCAGGGGTCCGTGTTTGCCCAACTATCTATTTTGCATTGCTTGTAGGAGTTATGAGATTGATCACTGTTCGTTATCTTCACCTTGCATGATAAAGAGTAAACAATGTTAGATGACAGATTTCGAATAATAACAACGTACCACTGTCTTGAAAGACATAAAACAAAATTCCAAAGAAGCATACTAACTCAAGAATGGCCGAGGTCTTGAAGGAGCCTCACAAGCTTGAGACAACTCAGAAATCTTAAAGACATGGGGATGCGAACCACATTGGAATAAGCGTTGCCCATTGTGGACTTTAAAACTTGTTCTGATGACAACCAAAGTGAGAATACCTGCCGATGCCACCAAATTCTTGAATACACATCCTGTCGCAAGGACAGCTGCATATACCACATAAGGTGCAAGGTGTATGGCAAAAAATACGCAGGTGAAACTGAGGGCCTACGTAGAAGGAGCAATAAACACCAGTCTACCATTAAAACCAAAAGGGTCAAAGAACCCGCTGCCGAGTATTTCAATCTTGCAGAAAGCAAATGCGAAGACATGACATTAGTTGTTATTAACACTCACTGGATCAATGCGTAGAAGATTTATAATTATATATAGGTATACTATTGGCTGTGTACCTGTATGTGTCGAGTCTGTTGACCTTATTATAAGTTATTGAATGCTTTTTCACACTCAACCGCTATACACGTTTTGCTAAATGATCGTGACTCCTTTCATCCTGATATACATTTTGTTAGTCGGTATATGAAAAGATTATGATATCCTTTTCCGGATGAATGTTTGGACTCTGGTCAATGAAAAACAATATACCAGTCAAGCTGCTGGATTCTTCCAACATGTCTGTGATTTTTTTCAGTCACAATTTTCTTTTGATGCAAGTGGAAACGAAACCTTTTTTGATGTATTTTTTCTCTCTTTTCTCTGATGTCATTTACACGTGAAAAAGAAATCATTATAAAAGGTTTTGTTACCACTACTAGAAAGAAAAAAACCCATATATTAGAGACATTGAGATTGTTGAATTTTAGATTACATGCACATTGTTTCAGCTACCTGGGTAGGTGGAGGGTTCATCAATGGTACGGCGGAAGCTGTTTATAGTTATGGTCTGGTGAATTGTCAGGCTGCGGTGGGGTATGCACTCAGTCTTGTCATGGGTAAGTATGATTATTTACGTATTACAGTATGAATATAGATATTTCCGGAAAAAAAATTGATCATTTGCCAAGACATTATGTACACCTTCCTTTGAAGATTTAGCAAAAAGACTAATACTAGTTGTTTTAAAATCAATGTGACCAAAGCATGGAGGAATAGCAGTTGGATTATAGCAACAAAGAATCCGATAAAAAGATTTCCGATTAGGTATCGTTTGATAAATTCAAGTGGTCGGTTTTAATGTTTTGAATTATTCAGTCATACAATAATAAAACATCGCGTCTGTAATCACTTTTGACCAAGTCTTGCACGGTATCTGTATGCAAAAATGGCCGACGATCTATCATTTCGTATGTTTTAGTAGCCAATATCAATGTTTTAAATTATTCAACTGTATAATTAAACGATTAGATTGATATCTTCTCGACCATTGCGATCCTTTAGCAATCTAAGAGGTACCTAGTGAGTATTATACCATTCATGCAGGGAAAGCATCGCATTGACAAAAAATGTCAAAATCTATGTAATATTAGTACATATTGGTGAATTGTCAGGCTGCGGTGGGGTATGCACTCAGTCTGATCATGGGTAAGTATGATTATTTGCGTATTACAGTATGAATATAGATATTTCCGAAAAAAATATTGATCATTTGCCAAAACATTATGTACACCTTCCTTTGAAGATTTATCAAAAAGACTAATACTAGTAGTTTTAAAATCAATGTAAACAAAGCATGGAGGAATAGCAGTTGGATTATAGCAACAAAGAATCCGATAAAAAGATTTCCGATTAGGTATCGTTTGATAAATTCAAGTGGTCGTGTATTCCATCTTATTTCAAGTTCAAGTCTACACCCTGTATTTCTTACAGCTATACTTCTACTATTGCAGCCAAACTTTTTAATTATAAACAAACTTTGTAGTGCCTAGATATAGACGATCTTATACGTAATCCACCAGTTTGTTCTTGTTCTTCATCTTCTTTCAATTATAGTCCAGCTGGACATGTCATTACTGGTGATGTCGATATAGTCGAAAATGAGGACCTCAAATCACTTATTCTAAAAGGTCCTAAATACAGAGAACCTCGGTCGTTTAATTGGCGACAGAACTTCATTTGTATTATGAATTCTGTCGAAAATTACGCCAGACGATGGGCTAAATATGAAAAAGAAGAACTTGATACATTGTCAGAATGGGTTAAAAGCATAAGAGGGATATTAAAATCCCGCATTAGACACATGAAAACCAAAGTACGTACCATCTATCCTTCTGTGTTTAGCAAACCAGAAGTGATAAAAGAATTAAATAGGTTACATGAGGAATATGCCTTGGTTCCAGCTGACAAAGCTAGTAACAACATTGTCTTTGTTTGTAAGGCTCATTATTACAACTGTATTTTAAACGAACTTGGCATTAATTCCACTTTTGGTAATCATACTAATACCCCAACTCCAACTGCCCTTTCAAAAGATGAAATTCTTCAAAACCATGCTTCAGTTTTAGACACATTTAATATCCCAGTCAATGGGTCGAATGAATATGGGTTACCGTACCTATACTGGATTCCTAAACTACATAAAAACCCTTACAAACAAAGATACATTGCTGGATCCAGTAAGTGCTCTACCAAGCCCCTATCTTTGCTCCTCACGAAAATATTAACAGCTGTGAAGGAGAAACTTCAAACTTACTCTGCGACTACATATGAAAGAAGTGGTGTTAATCAAATGTGGATTCTAAAAAATTCTTAAAGAACTTTTATTAAACTTGAAATCGCAGAAATTTTCCCAAATCAATAATATTAAAACCTATGACTTTTCAACACTATACACGACCATTCCTCACGATAAATTAAAGACTAGGCTTTTTGGCATCATAGACAGTTGCTTCTTCAACAAAAACGGAAAACGGAAATATTCATATCTAGTGATCAGTCATTCAAAAACATACTTTGTTAAACACCACTCTGATTCCACGCACAAGTACTCTGAAGATGAAATAAAAAATATGCTAGAGTTCCTCATCGACAATATCTTCGTGGTCTTTGGTGATCAGGTCTTCCAACAGTCTGTTGGAATTCCCATGGGCACGAATTGTGTGCCTTTGTTAGCTGATCTGTTTCTATATTCATATGAAGCAGAATTTATTCAAAAAACTTCTACGCGAGAAGAAAAAATCTCTCGCTGTGGCCTTCAATTCGACATTTAGATATATCGACGACGTTTTGTCTATTAACAATAATAGCTTTCATTCATATGTCGATTTGATATATCCCTGTGAGCTCGAAATAAAGGACACCACAGAGTCGTCCACTTCTGCTTCATATTTAGATATTTTATTGAAAGTAGACATTAACGGCAAACTGACAACTAAACTGTATGACAAACGGGATGATTTCAGCGTCTCCATCGTCAACTTCCCATATTTATGTAACAATATTCCATTATCATCTGCATATGGTGTTTATATATCTCAACTGATTCGATATGCAAGAGCTTGTTCTGGGTATAGTCAGTTTTTAAATCGAGGTAAGCTACTGACAAACAAGTTGATGGTACAGGGGTTTCAACAGTCTCGATTGAAGTCAGCATTTCGCAAATTCTATGGTCGTTATAACGATCTAGTTCGTCAATACAACCTCGCATTGGGTCAAATGCTGTCTGACGTGTTTCATACCGATTGTTAAGCCGTTCTTGGCACACTGATTTTGACTGCGGACAACTCCGTTTACCTGATCAAGATATAGGGCTCACGGCGGGTATGACCGGTCAACATGGGATGCTTACTCCTCCTAGGCACCTGATCCCACCTCTGTTGTGTCCAGGGGTCCGTGTTTGCCCAACTACCTATTCTGTATTGCTCATAGGAGTTATGAGATTGATCACTGTTCGTTATCTTCACCTTGCAATAGTATGCAATAGTAGACACGAGACAGGGAGGTCGATGAAATACAATGCCACAACTTTCATATGAATTTAGTCACAAGTGTTAATAGTTTTTACAGTTGGCTAATGTAAAATTCCGAAAATGGAGAAGCATTTTGTATTAAGAAAACTGTCACTTGCCGATTAAGTGATTCTAGATGGTTCACTGTTCGTTATCTTCACCTTTCATGTAAAATGCTATCGAAACTTGTTGATCTCTATGTTGCAAGAAATAAATCTTATTCATTTTTCTTATGGATCATGACGCTAAACAAGTGAACATTTACATTTAGGTGGAGTATTTTTTGCCCGCAGGATGCGTGAACAAGGTTACGTGACCATATTGGACCCGTTCACACGGACCTACGGAGAGAGGATGGGAGGGCTTCTCTACATACCGGCACTGATGGGGGAGGTGTTCTGGTCTGGGGCCATACTCGCCGCTCTAGGTATATCTTATTAAACCATAATTATATATAACTGGACACATAATATTGTGTATCATGTCAAATTTTGGGAATTTATCAAAATTGACACGTAAACGCAACACAGACACCCTCACCGAGCAAACAAACAACAAGATTTTGGTGTGAAAAATAGATTTCCCGCATTGCAATAAAATTGATATTGACCACGAGGTCAAAATCTTGTCAAAAGGAATAGCAAATGAAAAATATAAAAGTTCTGTCTCCAACTGTTGAAAAGTTATGCTCAAGGTTTATTGTCACAAGGAATACAGGCGTGAAATATGAAAGCATTATCAGATATTCAAAAATTATGACCAGGGATACGGTTTTGGTGGACAAACAGGCATGCAGACCAACAAGTATATGCCCTACCAAGGCATAAAAACCTCGCTGGTAATATAGTAAATTTTTGATATTTGAGAGACTTGGTAATATAATGGAATTGTACCTTTTTGAAAAAAGATAATAAGGAACTACAAAGTTCAAAAACACAGGTCTATTTTTCACGATCTAAATCTTTATTGAAAAGCGTGCTTAAACCTATTTGTTTTACTGTTTTGGGGTTTTCTTTTTCATTGTTCGTTAATTACACGGAATGATCAAATAAGGAACACAGGTCTATTTTTCACGATCTAAATCTTTATTGAAAAGCGTGCTTAAACCTATTTGTTTTACTGTTTTGGGGTTTTCTTTTTCATTGTTCGTTAATTACACGGAATGATCAAATAAGGAACACAGGTCTATTTTTCACGATCTAAATCTTTATTGAAAAGCGTGCTTAAACCTATTTGTTTGACTGTTTTGGGGTTTTCTTTTTCATTGTTCGTTAATTACACGGAGTGATCAAATAAGGAACACAGGTCTATTTTTCACGATCTAAATCTTTATTGAAAAGCGTGCTTAAACCTATTTGTTTTACTGTTTTGGGGTTTTCTTTTTCATTGTTCGTTAATTACACGGAATGATCAAATAAGGAACACAGGTCTATTTTTCACGATCTAAATCTTTATTGAAAAGCGTGCTTAAACCTATTTGTTTTACTGTTTTGGGGTTTTCTTTTTCATTGTTCGTTAATTACACGGAATGATCAAATAAGGAACACAGGTCTATTTTTCACGATCTAAATCTTTATTGAAAAGCGTGCTTAAACCTATTTGTTTTACTGTTTTGGGGTTTTCTTTTTCATTGTTCGTTAATTACACGGAATGATCAAATTCCATTTTATTTATACCAACGTCTAACTGCATGTAGCTAAAAAGTTCGGCATCCTTTAAAGTTTTAGCATTTTCTACAACGTTATAATAATCCTTGGAAACACTTCGTCGATAAGCAATAGCTATGATCTTATGCTTTTAACTTTCACGTCTGTACATCGTTTCCAGGGAGTACACTGAGAGTGATCGTTGGACTTTCTCATGAAGTGTCCATTGTAGTGTCCGCCTCCATCGCCGTATTCTACACTCTGTTTGGGGGACTCTACTCCGTGGCTTACACTGATGTCGTCCAACTCATCTGCATTTTTATTGGTTTGGTGGGTATTCCTATGAAATCATTATGAACAAATCTTCCACTAGTTGGTTATCTTCCCAAAATTGTATGGTCATTCTTGTTTATGCGTTGTCCAATGTGAAAGCCGAAAGACAACATTCGTGTCACAGTTTCTTTTAAGATACTAGTAATGAAAGACAACATTCGTGTCACAGTTTCTTTTAAGATACTAGTAATGAAAGACAACATTCGTGTCACAGTTTCTTTTAAGATACTAGTAATGAAAGACAACATTCGTGTCACAGTTTCTTTTAAGATACTAGTAATGAAAGACAACATTCGTGTCACAGTTTCTTTTAAGATACTAGTAATGAAAGACAACATTCGTGTCACAGTTTCTTTTAAGATACTAGTAATTTATTTTAATGCTTACTGTAAACACAGTTATAAGGATCTTTGCTTATTCATTCAGCTTTTGGTTTTTTCCAGTGGTTATGTATCCCATTTGCTATGACCAATGAATTCGTAGAGAACATATCTGTCAATTCTTCTACGGAGTGGATCAAAGAGGTGGATCCGGTATTTGCAGGGGTGTATATTGACTCCTTTCTCCTTCTTATATTTGGAGGAGTGCCTTGGCAGGCATTTTTCCAAAGGGTGTTGTCTGCACGAACAGCTGGGATTGCTCAGGGCCTATCGTTTGCAGGTGGCCTGGGTTGTATCATTATGTCAGTACCATCAGTTCTCATAGGCGCCATAGCTGTCAATACAGGTAAAACTCAGTTCATTCATTTGTTAAAGATTTGCCAAAACGTTTACAAACAAAGGTATGTAAGGTATCTTTCATTGTATTTTCTAAATGTGTGTGTTTCATTCAGAATATTCTATAGTGGGGAAATAAATCACGGTGAAAAGTTTCGCTATATTCGCGGTCTAAATAAATTCGCGAATCTAAGAAACCGTGAATAGTATTTTCTGTAACCTTTATTTAATACACAATGTGTTTAAAAAAGGGGTAGGGCTTATAGTGATTCAAACTCGCGAACTTATGAGCCCGCGAATGTGTCTAAAATGAAAAAAAAAAAACCCAGCGAAAAGTACAACCCGTGAAATTATTCCCCTTTATAGTAGATAATGTGTGTATTTCATTCAGAAATATACCGGGGTATATTCACACTTATCTCTCTTTCCAGATTGGAATCGTACGGCCTATGTAACAAGAGACAACTTAAACGTTTCTGAGATTGCTGAGAGATCGTCCGATATTTTACCTTTAGTTCTGCAATACCTGACTCCAGAATGGGTATCTTTCTTTGGATTAGGAGCGGTGTCTGCTGCAGTAATGTCGTCCGCCGATTCTTCCATTTTATCCGCCAGTTGTATGTTTGCTAGGAATATCTATAAAATGGCGATCCGAAAGAAGGTAGAGTATCCGTTTTAGACAGCATTTTATATTACCTTCACGATTCTGAATACCGTTAGCATTTTATATTACCTTCACGATTCTGAATACCGTTAGCATTTTATATTACCTTCATGATTCTGAATACCGTTAGCATTTTATATTACCTTCACGGTTCTGAATACTGTTAGCATTTTATATTACCTTCACGGTTTTAAATACCGTTGCGACTATTAACATAACCTTGCGTACATAGTACATGTACCTGTTGCGATAGATGATGCATTCATACATGCCTTGTACTGCTCTTATCATATGGAAGATGATAAAGGGTGCTTATTTGTGAAGGAAAGTGTAATCCCGTAAACAATAATAAACTCCTTTGTAAACCATTTGCAAGAAATACTGGGTAATTACTGAACTTAAATTATTTATCAAGTTTGTTTACATTTTTATTCAGGCTTCCGAGAAGGAAATCATCTGGGTGATGAGGGTCGCCATTGTTGGTGCTGGTGTCTTGGCAACCGTCATGGCGATCACTGTGAAGTCCATATACACGTTGTGGTACCTCTGTTCTGACCTCGTATATGTGGTATTATTCCCACAACTTCTGTGTGTCATTTACTTAAGA
This sequence comes from Ostrea edulis, assembly GCF_947568905.1. Classification (NCBI taxonomy): domain Eukaryota; kingdom Metazoa; phylum Mollusca; class Bivalvia; order Ostreida; family Ostreidae; genus Ostrea; species Ostrea edulis. The sequence continues at coordinate 69,452,251 of NC_079167.1, forward strand.
GCTTCCAATACATACGGGTCACTTGTGGGATACATCATTGGCATGTTTTTCCGGATCGCTGGAGGAGAACCCTCTTTGGGTATTGACGTGCTCATCAAATTTCCCTACTATTCTGTGAAGAACGGACAGTTATTTCCTTTTAAAACTCTCTGCATGTTGATGTCCTTCACTTCGATAGTCTTTGTTTCCTATCTGACGGATTTCTTGTTCAAAAAGAACATCCTTCATCCTCGTTTTGATATATTCAAATGTGTGACAAACAAAAGGCCCACTGATGTGGAGCTGACGAAATATAAGGCAAAGCCTGAGGAGACTTTTGTTAATCCTTCGTTTGTTAATTCTGCAGAGGAAATACGGGCAAGACGATAAATCGAATTTGTAATGCAAAAGTATATAATTTTGAATATGTCATATCTTTGAAAACAATGGAATCAGTAGAGTAGCATGAACGTCTGTTAGATATACTGGTATATATAATTATTGAGGTCATGAAATGTATATTAAACTTATAGAGAGATTAAAATATATATTACCAATCTTTATATACTGGAAATAAGATTTTTGCTAAAGGTATTGGGAATGCCAACAGAGGTATCCAAGATATTATATATTATGCATATAATAAAGATTTAGAGGGGGATAGTATGTCTTGATCAACGAAATGTTTTACATAGAATGGGGATGGTTTAAGGCTGCTTCGGATGATTATTAATTTTGGGAAGAAATAAATATACAAGATTGCTCTGCCTTTGTATTGATAAATTCTTAAAGCAAAGTAAAGAGTTATACGACTTTGACACAATAACTTAAATGTCATGCTCAGCAAGAAAATGATATCCTATTGCACCCTATTATATGTCTTACGGCGTGACCGTTTTTGAGGGCGAAGAAAAAAGGAATGACATTTGAATCTATATCCATAACAGGACAACAATATGAGGACAGAGCTCTATCAAAGCATCCTAAATTTAGACATTTGATCTGCTTATTGATTGAACGGGGCATTGTAACGTCAGATGCAGCAGCAAATTCACAAACATTGGAAACATACGAGAGTTAAAATGGAGAAATACATGTCCAAACGCTAGTATTCGAATCGACACCATTTGGACCAAAATGTTCAAGTTCCATAGGTATGGTTTAATTTTTCATAATTTTCTATATTTTCCTTTTAAACATGTATATACGTAATATGTCTTACGGCGTGACCGTTTTTTAGGGCGAAGCAAAAATATTGGCATTAGTATATATATCCAAAACAGGACCAAAAAAAACAAAAAAAAAACAACACACAACCCGAAGTTAGCACGAGGACAGGGCTGTATCAAAGCATCCTAATTTTGGACATTTGATCTGCCTGGGAAATATAACGCAATTGATGTAAACAGTACATTGTGATGTCATATTCAGCGTCGTTATTTACAAACATGGGAGACACGGCGTTAATCAAAGATTGATTCGGCCAATATATGTGATTAAGAAAATGATATTTACATGCTTTTACGGATTTTATGTAACATCTCAGAACGACGTGAACTAGGGTAGACGCTAGTATTCCAATCGACGCCATTGGGACCAACATTTTCAAGTTCCATAGGTATGGTTCAAGTTTTCATTATTTTCCTATATTTTCCTTTTAAATATGTAAATACGTGTTATCTATAGGGAGAGCTCTGCTCTCACGGCCCGAAGAATTAATGCAAAGTTCGTTTAGAGTTGTAAAAATGAGTCTTACAAGCAAAAACAATGTCGTTACAAGCTTTGTCAGCTGGAACCAAAACATATTTCTCATGAAGGGAGAAGATAACGAACAGTGATCAATCTCATAACTACTATAAGTAATGTAAAATAGAGAGTTGGGCAAACACGGACCCCTGGATATACCCGAGATGGGATCAGGTGCCTAGGAGGAGTAAGCACCCCCTGTCGACTCATGTAACGTATCGAAATCTTTTATAACTTTTTGTTTACAAAACACAGAAGGATAAATGGTACGTACTTCTGTTTAAATGAGTCTGATACGGAATTGTCATATTTCTCTTATACTTTTAATCCATTTGGAAAATATATCAAGTTCTTCTTTTTCATATTTAGCGAGATGAAATTCTGTCACCTATTGAAAGACCAAGGCTTTCTGAAGTTAGAATCGTGTCACACCATCGGGGTTTGGCGCAGACCATCACACTTTGGCGTGACCATCGCCGCACTTTGGAATCCTACATCTATGTACTTAGGAAAAGTGCATTATTTCTGTTATCTTATGTTCGCTGTTAAATATGGATTTTCTCACATCTTTAGGACAGTTCAATTATTACTATATTCCATGTGCTATTAGTGAAATGTTAGGGGGATGGATCTTATTTTGCTGGAAAGTTGATATAGTATTAATTCGCTAATGGACATCATTGGTTATACAGGGAGGAGTGTGGAACCACAGCCCGACTCATCTGTGTACGAGCTATCTACCGATATATTGATACCCTGACCCGCCATCTTGCCAGACGTCTCCACGGGCACAGCCTGTCTAAAGGACATATCTGGAAGGATTTGTCAGGCATTTCCTCGACTATTACGAAAAGTGAAGATAACGAACGGCGATCAATTTCAAAACTCCTATAAGCAATACAAAATAGATAGTTGGGCAAGCACGGACCCCTGGACACACCAGAGGTGGGATCAGGTGCCTAGGAGGAGTAAGAATCCCTTGTCGACCGGTCACACCCAACGTGAGCCCTATATCCTGATCAGGTAAACAGTGGTATCCGTAGTCAAAATCAGTGTGTCAAGAACGGCCTAACAATCGGTATGAAACACGTCAGACAGAATTTGACCCAAATAACAAAGTTTAACCAATAAAGATATTGCGAAAAGATATGACGTCAAATGACGATGGAGCTATCTTAAGAAGTTTACTGTCAAACACTTAAAGAATGTTCACTCGGCCTCTTGAAAAGATATCTTATATTGAAGTGAACTTCAATTAAAACAATCTCCAAAAGCAATTCTTATCGCCAAATGCATGTAATTGTAATTTGAAAAATTATATAGCGCCCTATCAACATTAGTTCTCTAAAGCGCTTTACGAAATGTGAGAGAGAAAATAATATAAAATCGTTGTGCACATACTTGTGAATAAAATATTCATAGTGTCAGAATCAAAATGCATAATTATTATAATTAATACATAGTGCCTAATGTAATGATATAATTACCCTAATTACATATAAAACAAATAATTAAATACATAGAAAGGACATAAGTATAATAACAAACTACAGTTGAAATAGCAACTGAAGGTGTTTTTTGTTGTAAAAAAGTACTTTTTATTCACATATTTCTTTCATTTCATTTGAAGAAATCTACATGCATCTTGAAAGTTGAACATTTGGATTACCAAATGACACGATCAAATTTGATTTCATCATTTTTGTATTGTGCAATACAGGAAACAGATGGGGTGTACCACAAGTGGGATTCTTCAGTCTCCATTCTCTGTGTTGTCCAGGTATACGCGTTCTCTACGCGCTCATTCCATTCAGACAATGGAGTTCTTTTCTCATTGCTTAAGGTGACACTCCCTTGTGACGTATTACTGCAATTTAAGGAAAGTCCTTTCGCCCCATCTACTACTATAAGTATGCTTTTCTGAAATAAGAATATTAATAATGTATAAGTATATGTAAAATGTCTTAAGAATTGAAAAAAGTATGACCGAAGCAATATACAACTGACTTAAACATACAGGTACACTTCTGCTTCATACTTGGGTATCTTATTGAAAATAAACATTAACGGCAAACTCTACTTTATGATAATTGGAATGATTTCAGCTTCTCCATCGTCAACTTTCCATATTTATATAGTAATATTCCCATTACATGTATCACTTGCATATGGTGTTTATATCTCTCAACTGATTCGAAACGTAAGAGGTTGTTCTGCGTATGATCAGTTTTCAAATCGTGACAAACAAGTTGATGGTGCAGGGTTTTCGATTAAAGTCAGCATTTCGCAAATTCTATAGTTGTTATAACAATCTAGTTTGCCATTACAACCTATCATTGAGTCAAATGCTCTCCGACTTGTTTCATACCGATTGTTAGGCAAAGTGATTTTGATTACGGATTACTCTGTTCACATGATCAAGATATTGGCTCACGGTGGGTGTGACCGGTTGACAGGAAATGCTTACTCCTCCTAGAAACCCGATCCCACCTCTGGTATATCCAAGGTTCGGGTTTGCCCAACTCTCTATTTTGTATTGCTTATAGCAGTTATGAGATATATCACTGTTCGTAATTTTCACCTTTCACGAGTGAAATGTTTTTCGAAGAAACATAAAAGAACCAAACATTCCATGTTTCAGTACACAATTTCCAGTTGAAATACATATTAGTAAAAGATGTTAAGAAAACCATAGTTTAGTAGACTATGTAAACACTTACCATATATTGTTCATTCACCAGCGTTTTCATCAAATGCCAGACAACTCTTGGTTTTATTTCTACTTGAATAGACTGTGGAGACACCACCCACTTGTCTTGATTTTCTGCAGCACACGTGTAGTTGCCCTCCAAGTGTTTGGAGGCACGGAGGGTCACGTAGGAACTTGACCAAATGTTTGAAATGCTCTGTATAGCAGACACATAATCTGATTCCGTGATGATTTCTCCATTTCTTTCTACTTGAATAGGAGGCGGATTTCGTCCCATAGCTTCACATTCAATCGGTATTGTTTCTCCTTCCAAACGGTCTATATTCTGGACCATTTTGTAGAACTTGAATTCACCTGCTGTTTTTGTTTTACTGATATCGTGAACAATTTTGTAAGAGGTGGAAGTGAGAACACCACGAGAGGACAAGGTAATAGAGCTAGATAGAAATAGAAAATCTCGAAATTTCTCTTTTACTTCATCGGAAAAAACAACAGTTGCCGTTGCTGTGGTGTTTCGCTCAATGGTGAGATTGATATACTGATTCTCCTTTCTATCGAGAGGTTTATATTCGGCGACATCACCTTCCGAATCAGTGCGTCTATAGAAACCAACATCCATATTCCACGAATCTCTAGAATCTAACTCTGACTTGCAACGGTACATATGTTCATAAGAATTGTCGGAAAGTTGAGACAAATGTTGGGATTGGTATAACGTGTTGTTCCATCCTCCGCAGTGGTATTCATAGTATAGGTTGTTACAACATCGTCCACACTGAAGGTAACGAAATGTAAATATTTCTCTGGTGCCATTACATCTATTGTGTAAAGGGTAGTATTCTCTAACTGTTTGCTTGATGTGCCTATGGTGCTGGCGTTAGCTAGAAGATAAGGATAATAAAACATAAATGAAGAAATTAAGAATACAAGAGGACAAAAGGCCTTATCGGTTACCTTGGTACTAGTTAAAAGTATCACTAGTCGACAGGGCTATAAATCTAAAACAAAGAACAAGGTACGATTCTGTACATAAAAAGGCCCCCAAAATGTCTCCGATTTAAATGTGTCTTGAATCAAGCTTGATCTGTGTTTTGAATAAGTTAGATACATGAAAAGTATACTATCTCAACTTAAATCAAAGTTATTTCTTATTTTATAGCATTATTACGTCATGAATAAGAGTTCTTCCTGCCTTTTTTCAAAAAGAGCTTGATAGCTGTTAAATTTCATCCAGATTATTGCTTAGGAAAAGATGTGCCCATCCGTCGAGCAAAATGAAATTAATATATATTGTGTATTAAGAGAAGATGAAGAATGTGTTTGAATATAAATTTGCTCGACGCATGGGCTGTATGTTTTCTGAATGGAAAACCCCCTGAATTTATGAAAATTTTCATTGATTTTTGCATTTTTTGGCAATTTTATGCCAACTTCACGCTCCTGTCATACAACATAAAGCAAATTTGGATCAAATTAAATGTAGTCTGGATTTGCTTATGTATTCCTTATTTGAATGCCAGATGTTGGGACTCCTACTGAAATCATCTATTTTCTGGGACAGATGACTATAGAAAATGTCTCTACTTCTTTCTGTTCTGAATATCTATGCTAAATTCTGATATTCAATTAACAAGATGTGTTCATAAAACTTCAATGCCTACAAAAGTACATATACTGATGAAGGCTTTATATATTATATGTATTAACATTAAACGATATGACTAATTTGGACTCATCCTTAAGTGAAAGCCCTGGGGCTGCGAAATTCACCATTTTTACATCCTTTTCTGCTATTCCTAAATATGCATTTGGATTTTATACTGTATCAGCAAAGTTGAAGACGTCCTTCAAATCATCAAGACAATAATCATTATGAAAATTTTGGCACCACTATGAAACCAAACTCTTACCTCCTAGGATCATGCAAATTACAATTTTGCTCTAGGGCCACCTACTCCTTCTAAATATCTATCTAGTTTTAATTCAGTATCAATAGCACTGAAAGAAGATCTTATTTATCCTGGAGTCAGAACCCCTACCCAGGGGATCATAAAAGTTAAGATTTTGGTGGAAATCTTCCTGCTCTACATCACAATGCAGTCCTGTAATTTACAATAGATGTCCCCCTACTTTAGATTTACATTCTCTTCCTACAGGCCTTTTCGGTCACCTAAATACTAGTAAAAAAAATATCACTACTTCCAAGGGCAATTTAGAAAAAATCTAGATTTTTTTTCCTTTTCTGAATATCTAAGCTAAATTCTAATGTTCAGCAACAGTATAAAACAAGATGTGTTTTTAAAACTTCAATGCCCTCAAAAGTGCATACACTGATGAAAGGCTTTAAATAATAGGTGTATTAACATTAAAATATCAAAAGATATTACTAATTTGGACTCATCCTAAAGTCATAACCGTTATGAAATTCATCATTTTTTGTACATCTTTTTCTGCTATTCCTAAGTATGTAAGTAGATTTTGTACAGTATCAGCAAACTTACACATACATACTATATACTAAGTTTGGCCCCAACATGGGGTCAGAACCCTTTCTCTGGAGAAACTCAAATTTACAATTTTGGTAAAAGACTACCTGCGCTATCCATTCAGCACTATATACCAAGTTTGGCCCCGCCCTGGGGTCAGAACCCTTACCCCGGGGATCATGAAATTTACAATTTTGCTAGAGGCCTTCCTGCTCTCCATCACCATGCATTTAGTTTTTCTGACATGTGGTTCTTGAGAAAAAGATTTTTGAAATTTGGTCAATTTTTGCCCTGCCCCTAGTGCCCCAGGGATGCTGGGGTCCTGAAATTTACAATCTATCCCCCCCCCCTTGTCCCAATGATGCTTCATACCAAATTTGAAAAGAATTGGACTAGCAGTTATTAAGAAGTTAAAAATGTTCAATTGTTAACGCACGACAACGGACGACAACCAATTGCAATTGGTCACTTCAGTTTAACAAGGTGACCTAAAAATGTTCTGGATCCATAACGTTCATTTGACTGACTCGTATGAAAAACTATAAAGATACGTACACGATCTGGTTAATGGGGGTTGAAAATAAAAGATTGTACTCAGTCGTTCTCGCTATCTCGTAAGAGATAGATAAATAGATATATATAGAAAGGAAGATAAACGGGTAAACATAGATATATGCATACACACATAGAAATAGATAGATGCATACACACATAGAAATAGATAGATAGATACACACATAGAAATAGATAGATAGATGCATACACACATAGAAATAGATAGATAGATAGATACATACATACATAGAAATAGATAGATAGATACATACATACATAGAAATAGATAGATATATACATACATAGAAATAGATAGATAGATACATACATACATAGAAATAGATAGATAGATACATACATACATAGAAATAGATAGATAGATATATACATACATAGAAATAGATAGATAGATAGATACACACATACATAGAAATAGATAGATAGATGCATACACACATAGAAATAGATAGATAGATACATACATACATAGAAATAGATAGATAGATGCATACACACATAGAAATAGATAGATAGATACATACATACATAGAAATAGATAGATAGATATATACATACATAGAAATAGATAGATAGATACATACATACATAGAAATAGATAGATAGATACATACATACATAGAAATAGATAGATAGATGCATACACACATAGAAATAGATAGATAGATACATACACACATAGAAATAGATAGATAGATACACACATACATAGAAATAGATAGATAGATACACACATAGAAATAGATAGATAGATACATACATACATAGAAATAGATAGATAGATACATACATACATAGAAATAGATAGATAGATACATACACACATAGAAATAGATAGATAGATACACACATACATAGAAATAGATAGATAGATAGATGCATACACACATAGAAATAGATAGATAGATACATACACACATAGAAATAGATAGATAGATAGATGCATACACACATAGAAATAGATAGATAGATAGATACATACATACATAGAAATAGATAGATAGATACACACATACATAGAAATAGATAGATAGATAGATACATACATACATAGAAATAGATAGATAGATACATACATACATAGAAATAGATAGATAGATATATACATACATAGAAATAGATAGATAGATAGATACATACATAGAAATAGATAGATAGATATATACATACATAGAAATAGATAGATAGATAGATGCATACACACATAGAAATAGATAGATAGATACATACATACATACATAGAAATAGATAGATAGATATATACATACATAGAAATAGATAGATAGATACACACATATAAATAGATAGATAGATACATACATACATACATAGAAATAGATAGATAGATACATACATACATAGAAATAGATAGATAGATGCATACACACATAGAAATAGATAGATAGATACACACATACATAGAAATAGATAGATAGATACATACATACATAGAAATAGATAGATAGATATATACATACATAGAAATAGATAGATAGATATATACATACATAGAAATAGATAGATAGATGCATACACACATAGAAATAGATAGATAGATACATACATACATAGAAATAGATAGATAGATATATACATACATAGAAATAGATAGATAGATGCATACATACATAGAAATAGATAGATAGATACACACATAGAAATAGATAGATACATACATACATAGAAATAGATAGATAGATACATACACACATAGAAATAAATAGATAGATACATACATACATAGAAATAGATAGATAGATGCATACACACATAGAAATAGATAGATACATACATACATAGAAATAGATAGATAGATATATACATACATAGAAATAGATAGATAGATGCATACATACATAGAAATAGATAGATAGATACACACATAGAAATAGATAGATACATACATACATAGAAATAGATAGATAGATGCATACACACATAGAAATAGATAGATAGATACATACATACATAGAAATAGATAGATAGATATATACATACATAGAAATAGATAGATAGATGCATACATACATAGAAATAGATAGATAGATACACACATAGAAATAGATAGATACATACATACATAGAAATAGATAGATAGATACATACACACATAGAAATAAATAGATAGATACATACATACATAGAAATAGATAAATACATACACACATAGAAATAGATAGATAGATACATACACACATAGAAATAGATAGATACATACATACACACATAGAAATAGATAGATAGATACATACATACATAGAAATAGATAGATAGATAGATGCATACATACATAGAAATAGATAGATAGATACACACATACATAGAAATAGATAGATAGATAGATGCATACATACATAGAAATAGATAGATAGATACACACATAGAAATAGATACACACATACATAGAAATAGATAGATAGATATATACATACATAGAAATAGATAGATACATACACACATAGAAATAGATAGATAGATAGATACATACATAGAAATAGATAGATACATACACACATAGAAATAGATAGATAGATACATACATACATAGAAATAGATAGATAGATACATACACACATAGAAATAGATAGATAGATACATACATACATAGAAATAGATAGATAGATACATACATACATAGAAATAGATAGATAGATACACACATAGAAATAGATAGATATATACATACATACATAGAAATAGATAGATAGATACATACATACATAGAAATAGATAGATAGATACATACATACATAGAAATAGATAGATAGATACATACATACATAGAAATAGATAGATAGATAGATGCATACACACATAGAAATAGATAGATAGATACATACACACATAGAAATAGATAGATAGATACATACATACATAGAAATAGATAGATAGATAAATACACACATAGAAATAGATAGATAGATATATACATACATAGAAATAGATAGATAGATAGATACACACATAGAAATAGATAGATACATACATACATAGAAATAGATCGATAGATACATACATACATAGAAATAGATAGATAGATGCATACACACATAGAAATAGATAGATAGATATATACATACATAGAAATAGATAGATAGATATATACATACATAGAAATAGATAGATAGATAGATACACACATAGAAATAGATAGATACATACATACATAGAAATAGATCGATAGATACATACATACATAGAAATAGATAGATAGATACATACACACATAGAAATAGATAGATAGATAGATACATACATAGAAATAGATAGATAGATACACACATAGAAATAGATAGATACATACATAGAAATAGATAGATAGATATATACATACATAGAAATAGATAGATAGATACATACACACATAGAAATAAATAGATAGATACATACATACATAGAAATAGATAGATACATACACACATAGAAATAGATAGATACATACACACATAGAAATAGATAGATAGATATATACATACATAGAAATAGATAGATACATACACACATAGAAATAGATAGATAGATATATACATACATAGAAATAGATAGATAGATACATACACACATAGAAATAGATAGATAGATACATACACACATAGAAATAGATAGATAGATACATACATACATAGAAATAGATAGATAGATAGATACATACATACATAGAAATAGATAGATACATACATACATACATAGAAATAGATAGATAGATACACACATAGAAATAGATAGATAGATACATGCATACATAGAAATAGATAGATAGATACATACATACATAGAAATAGATAGATAGATACACACATAGAAATAGATAGATAGCTGCATACACACATAGAAATAGATAGATAGATGCATACATAGAAATAGATAGATAGATGCATACACACATAGAAATAGATAGATAGATAGATACATACATAGAAATAGATAGATAGATACATACATACACACATAGAAATAGATAGATAGATATATACATACATAGAAATAGATAGATAGATACATACATACATAGAAATAGATAGATAGATACATACATACATAGAAATAGATAGATAGATATATACATACATAGAAATAGATAGATAGATACATACATACATAGAAATAGATAGATAGATACATACATACATAGAAATAGATAGATAGATACACACATAGAAATAGATAGATAGATGCATACATACATAGAAATAGATAGATAGATACATACATACATAGAAATAGATAGATAGATACATACATACATACATAGAAATAGATAGATACATACACACATAGAAATAGATAGATAGATACATACATACATAGAAATAGATAGATAGATGCACACATACATAGAAATAGATAGATAGATATATACATACATAGAAATAGATAGATAGATGCATACACACATAGAAATAGATAGATAGATCCATACACACATAGAAATAGATAGATACATAGAAATAGATAGATAGATGCATACACACATAGAAATAGATAGATAGATAGATGCATACACACATAGAAATAGATAGATAGATAGATCCATACACACATATAAATAGATAGATAGATGCATACACACATAGAAATAGATAGATAGATACACACATAGAAATAGATAGATAGATGCATACACACATAGAAATAGATAGATAGATCCATACACACATAGAAATAGATAGATAGATATATACATACATAGAAATAGATAGATAGATGCATACACACATAGAAATAGATAGATAGATCCATACACACAAAGAAATAGATAGATACACACATAGAAATAGATAGATAGATAGATGCATACACACATAGAAATAGATAGATAGATGCATACACACATAGAAATAGATAGATAGATGCATACACATATAGAAATAGATAGATAGATGCATACACACATAGAAATAGATAGATAGATCCATACACACAAAGAAATAGATAGATACACACATAGAAATAGATAGATAGATAGATGCATACACACATAGAAATAGATAGATAGATGCATACACACATAGAAATAGATAGATAGATAGATGCATACACACATAGAAATAGATAGATAGATACACACATAGAAATAGATAGATAGATACACACATAGAAATAGATAGATAGATGCATACACACATAGAAATAGATAGATAGATAGATAGATCCATAGAAATAGATAGATAGATAGATGCATACACACATAGAAATAGATAGATAGATACATACATAGAAATAGATAGATACATACATAGAAATAGATAGATGCATACACACATAGAAATAGATGGATAGATGCCTAGATAGATAGTGATAAATAGAAAGATAGATACGTAGAGATGGACGGACAGCTAGTTAGATAGATAGATAGATACAGAGATAGATAGATAGCGTTATAGGTCAGAACAATTCCTTAAAGCTGTATGATCCGATGTTCATGTATTATTTTTGTACATAATTATTTTCAAGCAGATCAATTAATGTTTAAAATTATTAACTTTCCCTTAATTAATGCTTGAAAACATTTGCATGTGAAAGAAAACAGTGAGAAGATTGTTTAGAAAGTAAATATAGCTACGCGCAGTGACGCAGTTTTCCGTCTTTTTTTCGTGGAATTCCCCCATCCAACGAAAAAATAATAGATTCATTCCTTAAACCAATTTGTATTGTAAAATGCAACGTTTAATGTGTGAAATTGTTCTTATAACGTTGTTGTTTGGTTACGTAATATTGATAATTTTTTTCTGTCTTTTATTTTGTTGATTAAATGACCAGACTTTCAGTGTTCAAATAAAGTTATAAAATGGTTGTTGATAGTAATGGGTCCAGGATAATCTTCCTGTTCGAAACCCTTTTCGTGAAAAAAAATGTAAACATTCCGGTCTATCTACATAATAAAATGGAGACTGACGCTATCTACTCGCGCAAGCGCAAATCAGCTATACATAAATGCCCCTGTTGGGTTGACACTAAATACAAAATATATACAGCTATCAGTTTCTACAAATGTTTTTTATGAAATAAAAAATGTTTTATTGCCATGTTTACTGTAGAAAAATATATTGGAAAGAAAAATTAAATATTCAAGAAACCGCTGAATGTTGTTGGCAAACATATTAAGCATGTCTGGTATGAAGATGAATCATTCATGTTATCCATCTCAATGTGAAAAAGACATTTTATGTACTAAATAATTCTTTATTCACTGTATGATCAGCGTAGTGCAGTTTATCTCCCAGGTAGCAAAACAAAACTTTTTTGTTTTAAGAATTATTTTACATGCAAGGTGAAGATAACGAACAGTGATCAATCTCATAACTCCTACAAGCAATACAAAATAGATAGTTGGGCAAACATCAAGAACAGGTATGCAATATGTTACTTGTATATTTACTCCCAATACATAACTACATACTATAGCAATGTCTGAAACATGATATAATACTACCTTCTACTAGACCTCCATATACTCTCCAGCTAACTTCAGTACATGGCTCCAACGACATTTCCAGCTCCAGTTTTACATCATCACCAGAAGTTGTTTTACTGATGGATACAATGTGACTTCCAAGATCGTACCATTTCTTTATAATAACAACATAGATAAAGTAATATCATTGTAATGACAAGCAAGAGAAAATGACCCTGTTTATATGACATTTTAGCTAAATTCATGGTTCATGCATCAAAGGTGAGGATAACGAACAGTGATCAATCTCATGACTCCTATAAACAATACAAAATAGATATTTGAGCAAACACGGACCCCTGGACACACCAGAGGTGGGATCAGGTGCCTAGGAGGAGTAAGCATCCCTGTCGATCGGTCACACCCGTCGTGAGCCCTATATCCTTATCAGGTAAACGAAATTATCCGTAGTCAAAATCAGTGTGCCAAGAACGGCCTAAAAATCGGTGTGAAACACGTCAGACAGCATTTGATCCAATGGTAGGTTGTATTGTCAAACTAGATCGTTGTAACGACTATAGAATTTGTGAAATGCTGACTGTAATCGAAATCCCTGCACCATCAACTAGATCAAACTAGATCGTTGTAACGACTATAGAATTTGTGAAATGCTGACTGTAATCGAAATCCCTGCACCATCAACCATCAAGTCAGTACCCTGCTTCGATTTAAAAACTGACCATAAACAGAACAAGCATTTGCGTATCGAATCAGTTGAGAGATATAAACACCATATGCTGGTGATAATGGAATATTGATACATAAATATTACGTTGAGTAGTTAGTTTGCCGTTAGTATCTACTTTCAATAAAATATCTAAGTATGAAGCAGAAGTGGACGACTTTGTGGTGTCTTTTATTCTGAGTTCACTGGGAAATCGAATCGACATATGAATGAAAGTTATTACTGTTAATAGATAATACGTCGTCGATATATCTAAATGTCGAAATGAAGGCAATAGATAATACGTCGTCGATATATCTAAATGTCGAAATGAAGGCCACAACAAGAGATTCTTTCTTCTCACGTAGAAGTTTTTAAATAAATCCTGCTTCATATGAATACAAAAATAGGTCAGCTAACAAAGGCACACAATTCGTGACCATGGATATTCGAACAGACTGTTGGAAGACCTGATCGCCAAATACCACCAAATACCACAAAGATATTGTCAATGGGGAACTTTAGCATATTTTTTTAAATTTCAACTTCAGGGTACTTGTGCGCGGAATCAGAGTAGCGTTTAACAAAGCATTTTTTGGATGACTGATCACTAGATAGGAATATTTGCGTTTTTCATTTTTGTTGAAGCAGCAACTGTCTATGATGTCAAAAAGTTTAATCTTTAATCTATCGCGAGGAACGGTCGTGTAAAGTGTTGATTTGAGAAACGTTTTGCGATTTCAAGTTTATTAAAAGTTCTTTAGAATCCACTTCTGGCATATGTAATAGCACAATACGTTTGAAGTTTCTCCTTCACAACTGTTAATATTTTCGTGATGAGCAAACATAGGTGCTTGGTAAAACATTTACGGGATCCAGCAATGTATCTTTGTAAGGGTTTTTATGAAGTTTAGGAATCCAGTATAGGTACGGTAACTCATATTCGTCCGACCCATCGACTGGGATATTAAACTGAAGCATGGTTTTTGAAGAATGTCATCTTTTGAAAGGGCAGTTGGAGTAAAGGTATGATTACGAAAGTGGAATTAGTGCTAAGTTCGTTTAAAATACAGTTGTAATAATGATCCTTACAAAAACAATTCTGTTACAAGTTTTGTCAGGTGGAACCAAACCAGATTCCTCGTGAAACCTATCTATTTTTTTTTATCACTTCTGGTTTACTAAACATAGAAGGATAAATGGTACGTACTTTTGTTTTAATATATCTAATGCGGGATTTTGATATTCTCCTTATACGTTTAATCTATTCTGACAATGTATCAAGTTCTTTTTTATATTTAGCCCATCGTCTGGCATAATCTTCGACAGAATTCATAATAGAAATGAAGTTCTGTCGCCAATTGAAAGACCGAAGTTCTCTGTATTTAGGACCTTTTAGAATAAGTGATTTCATGTCCTCATTTTCAACTATATCAACATCACCAGTAATGACATGTCCAGCTGGATTATAGTTGAAAGAAGATGAAGAACAAGAACATGTTGGTGGATTACGTATAAGATGGTATATATCTAGGCACTGCAAAGTTTGTTTAGGTCACAGTGCAAGGTCAGACAACACTAATGTACATTCTCTCGAATATCGCATCTGTCAATCAATGGGAATGTCGGTTGTTTATGCAATACCCTCAGAATGCTTGTTTTAACTCACTTTAGAGAGTTGAATGGAAAAAATAGTCCCATCACATTTACGTTAGTTCCTTACAGATTAATAAAATTTCCCACATCATATATCATTGTATTCATATGGAAATGCAGTTTCTAGAGTCCTGATCCAGTGATTTTCTCGGTGTCTACGAAAAGGGGTACTTAACGTTGGGTTGTTAGTGTGATTGCATTTCCCCCCCCAAAAAACCCCCTCCTTCGTGAACAAGATGGAGTGGTCCAGTGAATTGAAATGTTTGTATAAAAGTTGGTTACCACCATTATATATTTGAAATATGTGCCCCGATATTCTTTTATTAATTTCTAGTGATCAAAATATCACAAGTTTTACAATTTTTACGGAACATTTTGAGACTCCAAACCTTTTTATACTGGGTGAGTTTCTGTCAGTATTGTTTCGTTATTGTCTATATTCATGAAGAAACATATATCGAGCGACAAGGACAGACTGTCCACCAGCAGAGATAAAAGCTCGATGGTTAAATGAAAGGTGAAGATAAGGAACTGTGATTAATTTCATAAATTCCATAAGGAATACAAAATAAATACGTGGGCAAACATTTCAATAAAAATTTCAAAATCTCGAGGGGACGTAACACAAACGTTATTTTCCCGTTTTGCGATTTACCGCATTTCCCGCGGAAATATGGATGATATATCACCGGCTCAGCTTTAAGGTATCTCACTAGATTTCTAAATTTTGTGAAACCACGTTACAAAGTGGCGATTGAAATGTTTGTATCGATCAATTTGTTTTCATATCTACATGGTTCATGGTATAAGGTATCGGGTTACCGACTCGCAGATCTCAAGTTCAGTTCTACCAGTTTCTTTTGTTTTAATCATTTTCGATATTTTTGAAAATCATAGTACTTATTACATATCATCATATCTTTTCATGAATCAAACTATTTTTTGCTGATTTGATATACTCTTTCAAGTTGTAGTTAGACACTTAAACCCTGGATAAATAAACATCACGGTTCAGCACTAGTTATACAGCTTTACACCTCCAGGTACGAAATACTCATATAAGCCGTCATTAGATCGAGTTCACGTACCACTTAAAGGACACATCACAGGTTTCTAAACTTTTTATTTTTTTCAGCAAAATTAATTCATTTCATGACTAAAACTACTTTACATGTGTTTTAAATGAAACAGCTTGTGTAGTTTTCGAGTTTGAAAGCGATGAAATTCAAATCCTACAATATGCATATTTTCTTCAATATCTCCGCGCCAATATCTGTGAAGTCATATGCAACCTCGAGCGAGACGATTTTAATACAGTTGTTAGCCATTTCATAAACAAACAATTATCACATTAACGGCTTGTAAATAACACTGCAATAGGGTGTTTTGTGCCGTTTAGGGGTATACTTGCTGTCAGTAGAGAGGATTTGGACTGGTTTTTTTTTCAATTTTCGAAGGAAGGTATGAGTGACAAGACGTGAATATTTTTTGTCGGCACAACGACTTCGTCATAAAAAATAAGTAGAATCTATCCCTGCACCTTTTCAAACAAGCACTTGGACAAAGACGTAGATAAACTGGTAGAAAATGGTTCTATCGAAGCTTCGGACTGTTACGTTGTACATATAGGCCTACGGAATATGTCTGCGTTTTGCTCTCAATTTCAATACACACTCGCACCAACTGACCTTCACCTTGTAACAACATATAGGCAGAACTTGTGTTCGCAGTTTCCACCAACTGTTAGATTAAAAAAAGAAATTTAAAGATAAAAGATAATTGAATTTCAGTCATAAATAATAGAATATGATATTTCCCAACTTTGAATTGAATTATAATGCTTTCGTTTTTTAAGGAACGCGTACGTAACAATAACAGCACGTAACGCTCCCACTTCCTCAGTAACAACGTGTAGATTAAAAAATAATGATTAATGAAATCGCTTGAATAAAATAATTTAAAAGTATTGTGATTTTGACTATAAATTTGATTACAATTATTATTTTTTTTTTTTACAAATACACCCGTGACAATACGCCTAGTTGTCAATTATACGTAATCGTATCATAATATAGGCCTATCCAACTTATCCAAAAAATAATATTTAATAATGATTGCACTGTTTATTGTAGAAAAGCAACAACGCTAATTACAATGGTTTAAAGAAATGGCATTACCAAATAGTGTTTAGACAGCGATCTCATATAAACATTATTTACTCGCAAATGCAGATTTCATACTCGCTTTGCTCGCTACATTTGGATCGCTATTTATATGCACTGGTGGCTAAAACATATAATGTAAGACTTGGAAAATTTGTCAACATCGAAATAAATGTTATCCATGGTAAATAAATTAGGCCCCTAAAACCCAAGTTTTTAAAAATATCTAACTCTACTTTTACAAGTTGATCGACGAAGGTCGCATATGACGTAACTGTATCACGTGACTACCTATCTAATTAACTAGGCTTTTTGAAATCGGGGCCTAGATTTAAGTCCGTATTGTGGCTAATTATCGCAATACTTCAGCGAATGAACTATTACAATTAATTTCTATAAGCATAAGGAAGACAAAATGCATATAATTCTGTATACTTTGAAAACACGAGATGTGTCCTTTAAAGGTGTATATCCCGATGTTCATGAATTATTTTTGTACATATTTACTTTAAAGCAGATTAATTACTTTATAAAATTATTAACTTTCCTTTAATTACATGTTTGAAAACATCTGAATGTTAAAGAAAACAGTGAGAATATCATTTAGACAGTAAATATGGTGTGGTACATATATAAATCATCAGGAAAACCTCGGGCCTTTCACCCAAAACACGGTGTTCTCGGTGAAAGGCCCGATGTGTTCCGGATGAGGCATAATTTATGCAGTGTTAGACGTCTATAAATAGACCCACGTGCGTCAGGGAAATCAATCCCAACATTATGTATTAAAACTCACACGCAACTGTCTAGTTTTAAGACTGATAGAGCGTTAAACAACTAATTACTAAGAGGTATTTGATATTTTCATTTCTATTAAACTTATGGTACGGTACTGTTGTAACAAAATACACAGCTCTTTGGACGAATAAGGCATATCCTAATTCGTTCCGCTTTTAACATTGATTGGCACGCCTAAAAACCAAAAACCATGTTGTCTGCGTTGTAAATACGTTTGTAGATAAGTGTAGTTGTAGTGCTAGATGTATTTATATGTAGTTTTTGTTATTATTCTCTGTTAATATTGGCCACAATATGTCATTCCTTTCGTTTGTCCTGAAGAAGGGACAGGTCGTCCCGAAAATTTGACAATTTGGTTGTTCGTGTTGTTGGTCATATTAGTGTTATATATATATATATATATATATATATCCAATAATAAAAGTCAAGAAACACAAAACTCGAATAACATTTGACAGTGAAATGTTATTCGAGTTTTGTGTTTCTTGACTTTTATTATTGGATGTCTTTACTTATCAAATACCGAATTCTTTTTTACAAACTATATATATATATATATATATATATATATATATATACAGGTGTGTGACTATATATATATATATATATATAGAGAGAGAGAGAGAGAGAGAGAGAGAGAGAGAGAGAGGGAGAGAGAAGAAAGTTAGAGAGAGAGAGAGAGAGAGAGAGAGCATTGTGTACAGTAGTTTATCAATGAAAAAAAATAATCAAAATATGTCTTATATATACCTTTGCGAACCTGGACACTTCTTTTGGAGGAGACAATTTAGAGAGAATTTCTTTAAACATATTCGTTACTTCAATTTGTCCATCCTGGATTTCCCTTAATATATTTGTCATTTCCTTCTGTCCTTTCTTTAATTCTTGGATCTGAAAAAGAAATCGGAGGTCAAATATATATATACTTTTCAAAGCACAAATACTCGATGCCATCTTTTCATGTAAAGGATGAGATGGAACAGCAATTATACTTGGTAGTTGGTCCCCTTTTTTGTGGTCAATAAAAGCAATTCTACTGTACTAAAGTTAAGATTTTATACATAGATGCCATAGAAGATGGTTTCTAAATAGTTTTAATAGTTCCCTATCTTTTCTGTCACGAGGAATGAAGTTACTACAATTTATCAAAATGTAGTAAATAGAATACATATACATGTATGCTGCATGTATCGAATACACTCAGTTTAAAGTACATGACGCTGAAGGCGTCTGTATGTTCCGAAAACAGCGGACAATACATCCGAATCTCGTGGTACCGTCTTTTGTCTAGAGCGAGTTACTCCGGGTAGGCCATCGAGTTCAAACAGGTTTTCATAATGGAGAGGGTTCTAGTAAAAATTTTGCAATTTTGTTTTAAATATCGACGATATGGGCTACATTTATCGCCATAGAAAATTTAGAAATTTATGATAATATACAACCATAGCCTAAATTATCTATCGTCCATATATTTTCAGATCTTTAAAAGTATTGGCGGTGCCAAATTCCTATGGGAATTTCAGCTAATGAGGAAACCACAAGGTTAAACTCAGCGTTATGTACAGTTTGTGGCGAATTTATACGAACATGAAACAAGAAAATTTATTTTTATTGGTATATTTTGGACCATTTCACTTCACCCTTTTTTACCTTTGGACAACAAATATACACAAACACAGAGGGCGTGGAAGACTTAATATCTTTCTGAAAGTGAAACGAGAGAGTAGCTGATTCTATCCACATACGCAAAAGGAAAAAAAAAACAACTGTTGTATAATAGAGAATATGACACAATTTTCACATGTTCGAGAAAGCGAATGCAGGAGGTCAATACGATATTCAGGTACTCAAGAAGTGCAATATTTGTCGATTACGGAGGGCAAAGTATCCATTGATTGCCTCGAGGGTATTGAACAAGAAAATACCACTATTGTTTATTATATGTATATGTCTGATTAATTCAAAACATTGAAACTAACTACTTGAGCCTATGAAATGATGCCTAGTCCGCCATCCCTGTGAACTCCAAATAAAAGACACCACAGAGTCATCCACGTTTGCTTCATACTTACACATTTTATTGGAGATAAATATTAATGACAAACTGACAACTCAACTTTGTGATAAACCGGATGATGTCAGCTTCTCCATTGTGAACTTCCCATATTTATGTAGCAATATTCCATTATCAACTGCATATGTTGTTTATATCTCTCAACTAATTCGATACGCAAGAGCTTGTTCTGCGTATGATCAGTTTTTAAATCGAGGCAGGCTACTGACAAACAAATTGATAGTACATGGGTTTCAACAGTCAGCATTTCGCAAATTCTGTGGTCGTTATAACGATCCAGTTTGCCAATACAACATATCATTGAGTCAAATGCAGTGTGACTTGTTTCATACCGATCGATAGGCCGTTCTTGGCACACTAATTTTGACTACGGATAATTCCGTTTAGCTGATCAAGATATAGGGCTCACGGTTGGTGTGGCCGGTCGACAGGAGATGCTTACTCCTTCTACGTGTCTCGTCCATGCACCTCTGGTATATCCAAGGGTCCGTGTTTGACCAACTCATTTTTATTGCTTATAGGAGTTATGAGATTGGTCACATTTCGTTATTGTCCCCTTTCATAAACAAGATAGTCGGAAATAGAGGAGACCCCAGTTTTCAGTGATTGGCCCAAAATATTTATAAATTTTGAATTTTTCAATCTATTTTTGGCCCGTGGTTGGAGAAATCAAACGTAATATTCACCTCAAAAGCACGTGGTTGGTAAAATAACGGTTCTTTTACCTAGGTTGCTGGACCTCAGCGAATGAGAAAGCACCGAATCATTCGATCAATTGATAAGAGTACTTACCTCTACATACTATAAAATATTTCAATGATAAATACAATAGCACCAGTCTGTTATGGGAATGAAAGCCATAAAAATGTATAAATGCTGTCTGACTTGTTTCATACCGATTGTTAAGCCGTTCTTGGCACACTGATTTTGACTGCGGATAACTCCGTTTACCTGATCAGGATATAGGGCTCACGGCGGGTGTGACCGGTCAACATGGGATGCTTACTCCTCCTAGGCACCTGATCCCACCTCTGGTGTGTCCAGGGGTCCGTGTTTACCCAACTATCTATTTTGTATTGTTTATAGGAGTTATGAGATTGATCACTGTTCGTTATCTTCACCTTGCATATGTTCATGTGCTAAATTCAGTATGATTTAAAAT
The DNA here is from genome assembly GCF_947568905.1 of Ostrea edulis. Lineage (NCBI taxonomy): Eukaryota > Metazoa > Mollusca > Bivalvia > Ostreida > Ostreidae > Ostrea > Ostrea edulis. Next base: position 69,474,715 of record NC_079167.1, read on the forward strand.
CAAACTAAGTAACTTACACAAAGTGGTGAATATGAAGTTCATATATATTAAGCTGAGGGGAAAAAGATGCACTAACCTCTCGAAGAACGCTACAGAATGTGAAACTAACACATGGTACTAAAATAACCAATAGGCAGATACACCGGGCCATTCTCTTTTTCCTTGCACAGCGGGGAAGAGAGTGTCAGTGTAAGAGATTTCGTCTATTCATACACTATCGAACATTTCGTAATTATCCCACTGGCATTTTACAATCTGTTGTAGTCATCTGGGACAATAAGGATGAACGATTGTGATGAAAGTAATGATGATGACCTCAGTATATCTACAATATAAAACAAAGTAACATAGAAATTATTCATTTTCAAAAAGAGGTTGTATGTATGTATTAGTTGGTTATTGGTTCTGCGTGGATGACGGATATCAATTAAGCTGTGGAAAATATTACCAGTTTCGACCTCACCAAACCACTTTATAATCACCTACGTGACATTTACTACAAATTCAAACATTCCATGTTCATGTATATGTAAATATTATCATTTGTGTATGTATGGTCTTTCTCGGAGGAGGAGGGATTTCAATGAAATTGCCGTTTTGGAGTACATGATAATCATATACACCATGGAGAACAGAACCAAACACTTTGAACTGGTGTTCTGCAGATCTGTTAATAAATCCAATAAAATATTGTTTATTTTCACCATGAGTCAGAACATATCAGTCTTTATTCATATTGAAATAATCATTTCCAAATCCATAATCCAAAGAATACTTTGGAATGGATGGATAAAACCAAACTTACAATCAATCTCAAGAAAACGCAGTGCATGATAATTGGTACAGAAAAAAAGATTAAGAAATTGTAGAAAACTTTCGATAAAAGTGGACAATATCGCCATCGAAAATGTATCATGTGCAAAACTACTTGGTGTTTATATTGACAGATGTCTCACGTGGTCTGAACATGTTGAAATTTTAACCAAAAAACTTGCAAGCAAAATAGGTGTGTTATCTAGATTACGTTCATTCTTGTCAACTGAATTATTACTGAAAATGTTTAATACAATTGTTTTTCCTCATTTTAAATACTGTTGTACTGTTTGGGGCAATATAAAAAACAAGGACGGTCTTTACAAATTATGCAAACTTCAAAAGCGAGCTGCTAGAGTGATTATAAATAGAATTTTTTTATACACCTACAACAGAAATGATGCAACAACTTAGATGGATGCCTCTGTCAGACTATTTTGTATATAGAACTATCATTCTTGTCTTTAAAGTTTTACATATAGATATTTTAGATAAATCGATGACGTTTTGTCTATTAACAATGATATTTTTCATTCATATGTCGATTTGATATATCCCTGTGAGCTCGAAATAAAGGACACCACAGAGTCGTCCACTTCTGCTTCATACTTAGATATTTTATTGAAAGTAGACATTAACGACAAACTGACAACTCAATTGTATGACAAACGGGATGATTTCAGCTTCTACATCGTCAACTTCCCACATTTATGTAGCAATATTCCATTATCACCTGCATATGGTGTTTATATATCTCAACTGATTCGATATGCAAGAGCTTGTTCTGGGTATAGTCAGTTTTTAAATCGAGGTAAGCTACTGACAAACAAGGGATGTCAACAGTCTCGACTGAAGTCAGCATTTCGCAAATTCTATGATCGTTATAACGATCTAGTTCGTCAATACAACATCGCATTGTGTCAAATGCTGTCTGACGTGTTTCATACCGATTGTTAAGCCGTTCTTGGCACACTGATTTTGACTGCGGATAACTCCGTTTACCTGATCAGGATATGGGGCTCACGGCGGGTGTGACTGGTCAACAAGGGATGCTTACTCCTCCTAGGCACCTGATCCCACCTCTGTTGTGTCCAGGGGTCTGTGTTTGCCCAACTATCTATTTTGTATTGCTTGTAGGAGTTATGAGATTGATCACTGTTCGTTATCTTCACCTTGCACATAGTCTAACCCCCGATTATTTAGATGTTTTTCAGTAAGTTCATGAAATTAGCTGTAGATCTACCAGATTAAGTCAAAGTAATTCATTATATATCCAGAGAGCAAAGACACAATATTTTAGAAGATCTTTTACAATTTAAAGTTAGCAGTTATGGAATAATATGCCAGAATTTTTAAAATATTACCCAACATTGAAAACTTAAATCCGTTTATCTTAGAATTTTTTTTTCATTCGGGAAATTAAAACCATATAGATTTGTTTTTGATTATTTTCAGTTTTAAATATGTAAATAGCATACATGTATCTCTACAACATACCTTCATATACTATTTTATATTGTATCTGTATAATACTGCTGTCTGTATATATGTTTTCAGGACCACAATGTAAACTAGTTTTAAACTAATTGTGCTATCCTGTTTAAATAAAGGACATTATTATTATTATTATTTTCATTCTTATTGAACTATTTAAAGTTATAAACAGTGTCAACCACAGTGTTGTCTTGTTGGTTGTTTTTTTCTTTTGTATATTTAAATGCAGGTTAACTATTTGTATAAATTATGTACAATAGTTGGTGTGTGTTTTGCAGTGGCAATATATATCGATTTTCATTGGATAATTCATTGGTGAGAGTTTCTGAGAAAAGTCGTCAGATCATTATTTGATTGGTTGGATGGTAGTCATTAATATTCATGAGAACGAGCGAATGTTGTAGCAGGCAGCCACGGGTTAGTGAAATAGAATGAAACAATAACCCGTGATTTGCGACGATGCGTCTCCATATGAGTGAAATATTCTCGAGAGGGACGTAAAACAATATCAAATCAATCAATAAAAAAGGTGCCATACATTAATTGATGCGACATATATTAGAAAATACAGGAATGTTAACAGGTATTAGCATCCATCACCTAACGACATTTTGCCTATTTTTTACGCACACATCTCCACAATATTCCTGTCTTAATGTAGTGGACAGGGACCAGTTTAATAACTTCTTTATCGCTCAATTACTAAAATTACCTCATTCAATCATTTATTTCAATTTGAAATATTGTGGACAAGATTTTCATTAATAGGGGGAATTTGTAATAAAACAATTTTCAATGTCATCGCACACGTGTGTGCATGACATACAGGAGAAATGCCTTTGGGTTGAATATCTATACATTAGCTATACGGTCGATGATGGGTCACCGTTATAAATATTTTCTGCGCTGGTCAGCTTTTCAATCAATGGTCAACACGGTCAGTATCCAATGAAATCATTTTGACGTAAAGTTAACTATGTGTATAAATTATGTACAATAGGTGGGGTGTGTTTTGCAGTGGCAATATATATCGATAGGAGCAGTTGATAGCCAATGCCAGACCAGGTCAAGAGGTCAAGTGTTGGAAAACATGTACATCAGTAATCTAAAAATAAAATGTAACGATAAGCAAGGACTGTAAGATAAATTTGAATGTGCAATGACAGAATTGAAACTTTCAAATGATATACATGTAATTAAATCGCTTTGATTTTAAATTAAAGATTTATGCCAACGGTGCATATTTCTGAGAAGTTACAAATAAGGAATTTTGAAAACAGACCAGCAATGCGATTGTGTTTATAGAACCCACTTCACTGGAAAGTTAGTCAGGGGTATTTGTACAAGGCTAACTCACATTGATCTGGTTTTTCATTTAGGTGGGGTTTTCGCCACTCACCCCATTCCTGGATATAAATCACGGAGACAAGGAGATTTTTTCAAAATTTCTATGCTTAATAAAAAGGGTCCATGATCGTACAGATGGCTCTGGTAAACGAAGTAATTCAAGCGGTTCCGAGGAGTGTATTTTGCATAACAGGACTTGGGTATCACAATTCCAACGTACTCAGATGTAACCAAGGTTGGAGTCTGCGATAGTTCTAGCTCTGGGATAGTACACAAGGACATCTGTTAGCGAACTGTGTGCTACCTCTCGCATTTGTCGCCCACCTCTATTCTAACCTTAGCTTTTAACCAGAAGTGGAGTCTTGCTACGATAAAAAGCGTGTTCTGATAAATCATAAATGGTTAACGAGGCCGAGTACAAATCGAATTTTCGCGTTCTGCGCACTCCTCGCGCATCTTTCACTTTGAAATTCATTAAGTCGTAATAAATAAAAGGTAGATATTTGAACAACTATGATATTTTGAAGACTAAAAACTATAGGACTGTTAATTTATGATCAATTATAGTAATTTATACAATTAATAAAACACAATTGTCCAAATATCGGGTTTTACTACTTTAAGGACCAGAGCAGACGATTTACGGTTTCCTAGATAGCAAGACAACGTCGGGCCAACGTTGGCCCAATTTTTTTTTACAACGTTGGGCCACTGTTGGTAGTCCTATGTTGGCCCACGGTCATTTTGCTCATCGACCCAACGTTGGTCCAACATGTTGGCATACTTTTGGGCCAATGTAGGTATGTATAATTGTAATCCAACTTACAGCCAACATTGGTAGTTGGTTGTTTTGGTTGGCCCCTTGTTGAAATGATGGCATTACTGTTGGGCCACCGTAGATAATATTGTAAGCCAACTAACAGCCGACAAATAGACTGGTTGGTAATAGGTTGGCCCAATGTTGGCCCTTCATTGGTTGAAAGGATAGGTCAGATATTGACAGTTATTGATCTAAAGCTTCTTTTTTGTTGGTCAATTGTTGGCTATACTAGTAACTTACATCTATGAAAAACAAATTGAATGAATACCTGTTGAAAATACATTTGTAAATTATACTTATATTGACCTTTTCCCATGATTGTTTGAAAAAGTACAATACACATTTTGACCTGCATTCATAATGCATAAATTTAGAAAGAAAACTTTACAAATGATTCTCTGTAAAATTATTTTTTAAATGAATTAAATTGTCAAAAGTTACAAAATAGGTTTGAAATAGATGATGGTAGACATTTCTGGAAAATAATGATTTAAAAGTTTTTAATCCTGGCTCACTTCCTCACTGTCCTTTTGTTGCCTTTGCCGCTCTTTCAGATTTTTTTTATCCTGACAGCCTCTGATTGAAAATACAAATAATTTGGTATTGAAAACAAATCAAATACTGGTACAGAATCCACCATATAGATCATATAATTAAGTCTTTTAAAGACAATAACGTACATGTATATTACAGGTGCATATTGGTCTATAAACCTTAGTATCTCTATCTAAAAACATGATCATGTATACAATAAACATTAGATGGAGACAAGTTGAGAGAAAAATGTTCAATGCTCTACTACTTACCTATTGTCTCTTAATTCTAGATTTGACAGCCCTCTTTTTGTTTCTTTCCCACTCCAATTTAATTGCAATGCTAAGGTTGTCGCCATAAAAAAGGACAATATCCCTGAACACATGTTTGAACACAATCGCCTCCAATGCATACAAGTTTTCCAAGCTTTAAATCACAAACATATATTTATATTAGTTAACTGAAACGACCTTTAGATACATGTACAAAATAATAAATGTATAGTGTAGTATTTATTACAAATGTACAAAACAATGTATTGTACAGTATTGTAGTGAACCCAGCAGAGCAACAACCAAATACAGGCACCTAGCACGAGGTACTGAATATCTACATTAACTTCAAGTGCCTTTGAGCATAAACATGATAAGAATGAGAACAATTTACACAGTAAATTTGAAATATATTAAAGATGATTATAAATATATTCATACTTACATCTTTTTAAAGAAGCAGCTGCATGTAACAGTTGAATAATCCAAAATTTTAAACTCCCACTTCTCACTTGCTCTGCATATTGAGTTATGACGGCTCATCCCACAGTTTGGTGTTTTAATCGCTGCGACTCCCCAGTTTTAACAACAATTATAAAACTGGTTGGAGTGTCTTGATTTATATATTTATTCACATCCTGTCCCAGGGAACTTATACTGTTATAAGAAAACTTTATTCAGTTTTCTAATGCAACACTCATGAAACAGTTCATTCATTCATAGATTGGGTTAAAATTTTGAGCTTAGGATTTCAAATCTAAATAAATAATCATGCACCTGCTTCAAAGAATAGAAAAAAACAACGACTATTCAATGTGTTGGTCACATTCTTAAGTTCTTAAAAACAAATATAAATGGATGTAGTCATCCAATTGCATGCATGAACAAAGAATGTCCTCTAACTATATCAGAATCTGCCTCTTCAATGCAGCATTCTTTAACGTTATGCAATCACAACATCAAGATAAAAAGTTTACAAACGTTGGCCCAATAGTTCGCAGTACAGCTATTGGGCCAATGTAATCACCCCAACTTGAAACACTTAATATATAAAAGAACTCATGCCAACACCGGGCCAACGTACTATTACAAACTTAATTAAACATCTTTGTTAAAGATGCATTTCAACATTGGACTAACATTGGGCCAACTTCAGAATCCCAACATTCTCGGAAAATAAAGTTAGTTTAAGTTGGACCAGCGTTGGGCCAACATAGAAATCCCAACATGGTTGAGACGATTGGCATGGTAACATTGGCCCAACGTTGTCTACCCCACGTCCACCATACACCAATGTTGGCCCAACGTAGTCATGCTATCTGGGTTGTTTACAAACAGCCAGGATGACAAATAGCGGTAACCGGTCTCGGGACACAGTGTGGCGTTTTGCCAAGAAAGCAGCTGTAAAAAAACACACCAAAAAACAACGTGCAAATTGAACATCAGATTTAAGAAAATCTACTTTACAATCATCATTATCACCAACAGATGGTTTTTCCTCATGATGATGGTTACCACGGCCATACCATCGAACCCTCCGTTGACGGACAATCATGTGCATCTGCAAATTCTTTTGATACTATAAATGAATTTTATTTTTCTGGTCAACTGAAACCCCTTGATTTCTCGCGTTTTGTAGTGAATTTACACACTTTTCTAAACAATATGAAATGCTCTTTATGTGACGTTAACATTTTGTTGGAAGACTCAGTTGGCGTTTTGCCATCGGGCATAAGTGGCAATCTTGTAGTAAAATGCAGACAGTGCGGTCAATTGGTACGTGTTGCGATGGACAAGACGCACGTAGGGCAGAGGGAACACAACACAGGATCCAAGCTATTTGATGTAAACACCAAACTTGCAACAGGTAAAGGGCTAGAAAATAACCTGAACCATAGTCCTCCTCAGAGAAGTGTTGAATATTCAAAAATCAATAAATAATAAAATAAACAGCAACAAAAATCAGAATAAGGTTGGGGTTTTTTTTTGCCATCCAGAGGTGACTCTTAATGACTAAATAGCTTATTTTTACACATGTATTGTAATGAAAAATCAGGAAAATCAAAGTAGATGTGCAAGTTGAAAGAATTGAAATGCTGTTTTCTCTGAGTTACAACACCCATGTTATTTATAATTCAATTAAATCATGAATCTATTCAAATCTTATGTATAATATAAAATTTGATATATGTTTGCATGTATGTATGCATGTTATATTTTTTTCTTAACAGCAATGTATCACATTGGAATTGGCCCAACACAACTGAATAATTTCCTATCAATCAACTTTCCAGCAGTCTCAAACAAGACAATTCAAAGAAAGTGTAAAGAAGTTGGAATTACACTTGAAGAAATGGCTAAACATTCAATAGATAATGCTCTGATCAACGAGATTGAATTGTCAACGGCAGGTACAGATTCAGATTTCTTTACATTTAGATTGAATTTTAAAAAAAAATTCCCTTAACAATTTTTCCCCCTTGTACTCCAATACATATTCCTATAACTGCATTTCTGTTGTTAAAATGGCCTGGTAAAAAGTTTTGAATTAACTGAATTATTCTCCAAAAGAAAAGTGTATTACTTTTACAGAGCCCATTCAAATCCTATAAATATATCTACATGTATGGTATTGAAATTTATTTCAAAGTCATGACTACAAAAATATTAACTTGCTGATTTTTGTTGGAAAAAAGATAATTATCATTTTCACTGCATGTCTGCAATAGTATGGGGATTAAACTCAAAACTTTCTGTGGATTAACTCTAAGACTGAGCTAAATGGGCAAAATATGCTCAGTCATTCACACCTGACTGCATTATTTTGCATCAGTTTTACCATTATCTATATAAGTTAACCTTTGTAGTATCATCAGAATTTGAATCCATTCAGCAACTTTCTCAAAACAAAATGAGTGCTGGGGAGTCCATAGAAGGTAATTGATTGATCATGAAATAGTGTGAAAAATATTAGTTTTGAAACGGCACATGTAGAATAAAGATGGATGGTATAACTTGTCAGTCAACTCTCGATAAACCGCCACCTTTCGTTGTTTTGAATTTATGGCGTTATAACGAATTTGGCGATGAATTGAATTTCCGCTATCATGGGGAGAAAGAGTTACATTTGTTGTATATATAAGAGTTATCTTTCCTTTACGAACCAACTTAATAAAAAATTATATCTCGTAATTATTTTTCCCAATTTTCTAGCATGATTAAAATAGTTTTATCAATAATAAGGCTTCATTTCAAAACAATACACATACAAGACCCATATACACAGTATGTTTCAAGTTATTTATAAACCATGTCCAGTGTCGGTATTTAGCGCAACACATGGCTGTTTCCTGGGAGGTGAGTCGTCATTAACTGGACGAAGATCAACGAGTATTTCACCCTTTGCAGCCAAATTATCACCCATTGTCCTGGGTTTTTTTTTATGGACTTTTACCTTAAACCAGTAGAATAATTGGAGATTTCCTGTTGTGTACATTTCGGATGGTTTCCGTGGTATGCAATAATTTGATTATTTTCTTAGAAATTAAACAGAAACCTCTGGTGAAGCCATAGCTAAAATGAAATATTTTTAAATGAGGTAAAAACAAGATTATAGTTCATTTTGCATGGTTTTCTGGTGGATTTACTCTTAGGTATTCAATGTATAATGACCATATCTCATATCTAATAAAGTGATGGTGGAATATTTGTAATCATGGTATCATTTTGAAGGGTTCATCAAATAAAAATAACGCACCATAGGAATTTTCAAAATTTTGTTTACTGCTTGATTTATTTCTCCTAGAATTTAACATTGAAGTATATGGGAAAAGCATGTTTTATTACAATATTTTAAAAACAAATTATATTTTCATACTAATTTCTTGGTAGAAAGTTACATACACTTTCTTTTTATGAAAATATGAAATAAAAATTAATCATTGACCACACACATTTTTAGAAAATTAGATTTTTCTTATTTTTACAAAGGGCAGACAACTCTTTCAAACAGGCTTAAGTGCGAAAAGGTCAGCTTCTAATCATTTACCAGTCATGTGAATTTCACCTGGTTCACTTTCATCATTATTTAACAATAAACTTTTATTTTGATCTAAATCTTTCAAAATTGTTCATCATCCTTTCATTATACATGGAATACCTTGAGTAATTATCTTGATTATTTAAGACTGGGTTCCTTCTGTCCAGGTGTACGCCGGAGATCGATATTGACCAATTCCCCGCATCACTGATCACGTGCACCCATGGCGGTTTATCGAGATAATTAACACTTTGATGTAGACTTTTGTCCTAAAAATACCTTGGCAAATGGTGATAGCGAATTTGGCGTTTTAACGAGAATTTTAAGTAATAGGAAAAACGTTCTTAGAAAAATGCGGCGTTATAACGAAAATGGCGATGAATTGAGTGGCGATAATTTGAGAATTAACTGTAATTCATTAGCTTGATGGGTCCAACTACTCTTTGCAGATTATAATTGACTTCAATGTAGATGTAGAAAGAATAAGGAGTATTTGCTTATTATCACCAATATCAAAGTAAGGGTTTAGAATATACCATTAGAGTCAATCGCCGTCTGTCTGTTTGTCATTATCTCTTACACTCAATCCATTTTTCAATGTTTTAATCCAAGTATAATATTTGAAGGTCATGACATGGTCTAAATTTTATGGTCAGATATGTAAAGTAAAGTTCACAACACACAATGTGAATACTATTATAATTATTATGCCCGAGCTCAGCTCGCTTGAATCCAAATAATATTTTGTGACATATGCTATAATCATGTTATATGGGTGTCCAATGAACTTGAAATAGATGGTTGTGCAAACACGGACCCCTGGACACACCAGAGGTGGAATCAGGTGCCTAGGAGGAGTAAACACCCCTTTCGACCGGTCACACCCGCAGTGAGCCCTATATCCTAATAAGGTAAACGGAGTTATCCATAGTCAAAATCAGTGTGCCAAGAACGGCCTAACAATCGGTGTGAAACACGTCAGGCAGCATTTGACCCAATGATAGGTTGTATTGACGAACTAGATAGTTATAGCGATCATAAAATTTGCGAAATGCTGACTTCAATTGAGACTGTTGAAACCCCCGTACCATCAACTTGTTTGTCAGTAGCTTGCCTAGATTAAAAACTGACTATACGCAGAACAAGCTCTTGCGTATCGAATCAGTTGAGATATATAAACACCATATGCAGGTGATAATGAAATATAGCTACATAAATATGGGAAGTTGACGATGGAGGAGCACAAATCATCCCGTTTGTCATACAGTTGAGTTGTCAGTTTGCCGTTAATGTCTACTTTCAATGAAATATCTATGTATGAAGCAGAAGTGGACGACTTTGTGGTGTCTTTTATTTCGAGCTCACAGGGGTAAATCGAATCGACATATGAATGAAATTTGTTATTGTTAATAGACAAAACGTCGTCGACATATCTAAATGTCGAATTGAAGGCCACAGCAAAATGTTCTTCTCACTTAGAAGTTTTTGAATAGATTCTGCTCCATATGAATATAGAAACAGGTCAGCTAACAAAGGAGCACAATTCGTGCCCATGGGAATTCCAACCAACTGTTGGAAGACCTGATCACCAAAGACCACGAAGATATTGTCAATGAGGAACTCTAGCATATTTTTTATTTCAACTTCAGAGTACTTGTGCGTGGGATAACGAGGAATCATATCGACATATGGTGGCGAGATTTAGTTTTTATTGTGTGATTATTCAAACAAGGTTATTTATCATGAATAGTTTGTAACCACTAAAGAATATACTACCATGTCTTATATGATTTCTTAATGCGTCCAAGTGAAAAATAAAGATAACGAGCAGTGATCAATATCATAAACTCCATACAGAAGAGAACATTAATAGTGGCCAAGCACAGACCTATGGATACACAAAAGGTTGGATCATGATATAAATGTTTCAGAAAAAGTGTGTGTCAATTGAATTTGGAAAACTGTCTTCGCAAGAATAAATTATTGGAGATACATCTATTCATTTTGTCCACAAGATTTGATTCGTAAATATTTCATACCTAAAATTTTGCTTCGATTTATCAAAAATCTGTTGACACAGAATTTTCCATACAAAATGAAAAGATTCTACATATTAAAGACGGAAAAGAGAATATATGTACACAACACAGGTTGAAAATTGTCTCGCATACCATCAAGAAGTTGGTATATTTTACATGCAAGGTGAAGATAACGAACAGTGATCAATCTCATAACTCCTACAAGCAATACAAGATAGATAGTTGGGCAAACACGGACCCCTGGACACACCAGAGGTGGGATCAGGTGCCTAGGAGGAGTAAGCATCCCATATGATTTGAAATTTCAATAAAAACATCTTTTATGTATTTCAAACAGTAAAACACAGAAGTATCTGGCCGGACACCAATCCGTGGATCATTACCAAGGTTTTACCCAGTATGTATTTGGTTTGCAATTAGGTATCCAGCATTTCCAGGAAACGGTCACAGAGGGTAACACCGATCGTAAGGTTGTGCAGTCAGTTGGGAAAGGTCATACTACTGAAACCGGAACCAGTATGTAACAGGAGCAGTAACTCAGGTGATCAAATACAAAAACAAAAACAACACTGTACAAGGCTCAAGTAAAAAGTTCAACGACGGTAGTTTAGTCAACACATCGGAATGAAAACACTAGTAAGGAGTTTACAATTTATTAATGAAATAGGATGATTTAGCACGCAATTTATAACAAATAACAAATTACATAGAAAAATAACAAAGGGTAAAGTAGTATCAAAATTAAAATAAATCAACAAAAAAATGGAATATCCCGAGTTTTGGATATCTTGTGGGTTTTTTTATAGCTCACCTGAGCTGAAGCTCAAGTGAGCTTTTCTGATCACCAGTTGTCTGTCTGTCTGTAAACCTTTCATATTTTCAACTTCTTTTTCAGAACCACTGGGCCAATTTCAACTAAAAATCTTCTCAAGAACCACTCAGCCAGAAAAGCTCGAATTTACATGAAAGCTTGTTGACATAGTAAAGACTCAAGTTTGTTAAATTCATGACCCCTTGGAGTAGGGAATCAAAGTTTTACATGCGGATATATAGGGAAAATATTTGAAAATCATATTCTCAAGAACCACTGGACCAGAAAAGTTTACATTTACATGAAAGTTTTCTGATATAGTATAGATTCAAGTTTGTAAAATTCATGGCCGCCGGGTGTAGGTTGGGGACATAATACAAAGTTTTACATACGAATATGTGTTTACATTCTATTACATATTTGTGGGAGTAGTTCTTCAAAGTAAAATTTGTCCAGAGTATACTGCATGGAATTTCATTTCTCCTGGTCAAATGTAATTCTTTCCATATGGAAATCTTTTCTACATTTGACAAAAATTCACACCACTTTATTCCAATAAGTGTCACTTGGCCCATGATTTGAAAGTAATAGCAATGACTATCCTTCAATTTATAGGACTGATTGGTCTAGCTCTGTACCAGGAATTCAGTAAAGGAATCCTTACTAGGACACTTTATTTCTAGAAGTCCATACTGAGGGAATGCATTAGGGTCAAACACTTTCCTATCAGGTGAGGTACCAAGATGTGGAACACTCGGATTTATCACAAAGCCACAAAGATAAACAATGTTTCCAGTTATTTCACTATATGCCCTTGCTGCTGCTGGCTCATTCTCAATTTCATCTGGACAGTCATTATGTTCTTTGACTTTAAAAGTCTCAAGGCTAATGCATGAAAGTCTGACCTACGGGAATATACATCCTTGAAGACAGAAGATGTTAATCTGTTTTTTCTAACATCATGACATACTTTGAAGTCGTGTTTGCTCCTCAACTTCATAACTGGTTGACTCATTGATTTGCAAACCCATAAATTTGTTGAATTGATTTTCTGGTAAAACTGTTTCATATGAAGGTTGTAATATTGGTAACCTAAATTTTGGAAACACTACTTCTGGATGATTCACTATGTCCGTGATGGTTATATTCCATTTCTGTTGGTACGACAAGGAACACCCAGAAGGAACAGGGCCAAATGATGAATCTACCTTTGGTGGTGGTGTTGAAGGCAGGATGTTGAGAATCTAGGAGAGTAAAATTATCAAATATCTTTGGTATTATTATTTTTACATGTAATAGAATTTATAATATCCAAATTATAATATCATTAAGATTATTTCCTGTACTTGTAAAAACTGGTATTTTAGAAGGGATATAGAGAAGGTGTTTACTGTACTTCAACACTAATTTTAATAATAATGCATCACACTTCGTGAATAAACATCGAGTTCGGAATCATCGAAGAACCCTACCCCGGGGCCTGAACGTTTGAGGGTAAGGTATTAGTTGTTCACTCCCATCACTGTGAAGAAATAATGGTGATGGTACTCTCTCTAGTTACGGTGTCAGCATCCATACATCCCCGTGGATTGACCAACTGTGACTGGGTCGTCGTTCCCCGCCCCTGAGGCTCAAGTGTCTCTTGCCTCCTGGGCGATCAGTTGAGTCCCTCTTGAAATAGCCAGCAGCCCCACACTTGAAGCATTCGAGGGTTTCTGTTCATGCCCCATGCTGTGATTACATCGAGGGAAGGAGTCAATTCCGCAGTTCCTTTTCCAGTTCCTCATTTCTCAGACAAAAGTCCCTTAAATGAAATTAAATCCTTCTTTAATGACGGTGTTCATACCGGTTGCTGGGCCTCCACCTGGACCACCATCCTTATTTCCTTCATCATGTGCTTAAGTTGACTTGGTTTATCGGGAATGCTGGTAGTACTGCATCCTGTCCATAAGTTCCTCCACAGTCCTACGTCTACCACCCAGGGTGTACAAACCTGCATCGACTACAAAACACAGCCAGCAATGCAATGTGCAGGCACATAAGGGAAAGCATGTCGACGCCATCGAAATAAAAGGTCGTGTGTGAATTTTCTGTATTTTCATGAGTCGTAAAAATTGTTTATTAGATTATACATTATTTGACTGTGATAATAAACTTATTCTTTGTTTACTCGTGTTAAAATTACATTTAATTTATATTTAAATACAATAAATTTCATATTTAAATACAACAAACACTCTAACCCCCAACGGCAGGAATCTTTCAGATACGACTTTTTCAATTTGTTTATTCATAAATGTGAATAGTCATAACTGCCACTTATGACCTAGCAGGAACATGTTTCATTAAAATGATAAGTATAAGGTCGTAGCTCACATTTACGACATTTTAATATGCTTTATGACAAAATGTATCAATAGAGATAGGTACCTACTCATAGTTCAAAAATAAATATTTATATAAAACGCACAAGAAAAACATGAGAAATGTTGTAAAACTAATGATTGAATTCAATTTTAACATGCATAAACTTTCATTGCATCTTGTCAAACGTCCCTTTCGATAATTTTTCACTCATATGGAGACACCACCTATACCGGTGGAGGACTATGCTCGGCGCTTACGGCCATTGAACAGTGTGGGTTCTTTAGTGTGCCACACCTAGAATGACATAGGACATCTGTTTTTAAGGTCATCTCGCAGGGCCCGTGTGCAATTATTTATTGCGATCCAAAAACCCCGGAGAGGGTACAAGACTGTAACAAATTATACAATAATAAATTGTACATTTAAAATACATCAATGCAGATATATCATATAAATGTGTTTCCTAAAGCAGTCTCAATAATAAGACAAATTGCCCAAAATAACAGCAAAGGGTATGAAATTACATTAAACGCCATTTAGAAACATGTTATACACAGCGTCCTTGATAACCAAAGTAAGAATCATGAAATTTTACATTAAAATCACCTACAATACAGCTGACAGATAACATGCTTACTAAATGAACATTATTTAAGGTTATAAAATCAGGGATGCATCAAAATACTTACTCCGTGCAGAGCCAAACACCTATTTCTAAATAAAAACAAATTTGTCCCATGTGCTTTTTTTGCGTACATCCGGGTGAGTAAATTTCTAAAGTACAAAACCAAAATGGTCAAACATAAAAATCCGGAATTGTGTAACACTACAGCCCGTGACATTCACACCTGATGCCGAGCGTTTGGCAATGGAACTGTCACTACCTGTTTTAATGACTTAAGTCTGTCGACTCGTGGCTGGGATTCAAACTCCGACCTTCCGTATGCAGGGCGACCGCGCTACCTCTAGATCATCGCGGCATAAACTTTGGAAGAATGTAACAAAATAACAGAGGAAATCAATTCATCTCCAAATTGAATAACAATAAAAATGCTCCACCTCTAAC